>NC_061496.1:25757383-26027383 GCF_022539355.2 Hippoglossus stenolepis | reverse complement strand
ATGAGCTCCCCATAGCTGTTCAAGTGACATTAAGAAGGACTTATAGTGCTTTACATACAGCAGCCTTCCGCTCCCTCCAGCATTAGCAAGGTCACATTTTAATCTTAAAATGATATACAGAAGCACTGTAACTGCTCTCCTATCAACATCCTGCATCTCAGGGCAGCACCAGTGTAGGGGAAATAAAAGCTACTTCTATAGCGCTTATAGCAGTGCTTGTAGCAGTTAAAGTAATAGAAGTAGCAAGGGTTCCAGTAGCAGTAAGGCCTTGTTGAACCCATGTGGACTGAAGTGTCCTATTGTTAACATCAGTAACATCACTGTATTGGCACAGTGAGAATATAACCAGGGATATAAGATATATGGACACAAAGAATTTGACCAGGCTTATCTGTTTCCTGCAATAACCCGTGTAACGTTTGGCCTGAACTAGCCCAACTAGACATGCATAAAGTAATTCAGAAGAGGTTTGAAACGTCATCAATTGCACATACTTATAAATATCATTTTTTCATCAAGATCAATGAATTATTCTCTGCAAAATCACTAGAATTGTGGAAGAAACTTTGAGAAAGTGAAGAAAAAAAACATCCTTGATCCAACCCCTGATCTGGATCTGCACCAAAATTGAATGGACTCTTCACTGACCCAAACCACATCCTTCCAAAAAGATTTGTGGTACTTTCTTCAGTACTTTCTGCATAATCCTGCTAAACACACACAAACAAATGCTGCCTTGGCATAGGTAAGTCCTTGACTTCAGTTATTTTAGTCAGTTTAATCATTGAGAGTACACATTTCTCATTTGGCCCTTTGTAAATACCCAGATCCATCACCATTGTTTGTTTCAAGCGGATTAACTAAGACTTGCTTGCTGAAAGGTGTTATGTTTTATTTGTTAGTTGTTGCAGAACCACAAAGTTTGCAAAAAGGAAGTCCACTTTGACCTTGCGCACAACAGGCACTGTGGCAGAAATCACACAAGCATCAATAAGCTTGGGGGGGGCGGTTCAGTACAGCATCTATACACCAGGCCGTACCACAGCTCAGTGGTTCTCTGAGTGCAGGGCCCCAGTCAGTGCATGCATTAAACAATTTGTTCACCAACTCAATTACTGCCAGCAGCATTATGCTAGCGCAGCACTTCGGTGATAACAGGTGAAGTTTTGCAAATTCATGGTACTTAACTTACCTCAGCCATGAACAGGCCCCGTTCTCAATGAACTAAAAAGCACGAGAGCCTTATATTTATTATGAGCTCTGGGTGTTGTGAATCTCTGCGCTCCTTCATAATGTGCCGCAGTACAGAGCTACCATTGTGTCCATATTTCGTACTTGAGCCGAGGTGTATAGCACTTGAGAGCCGTGGCCTATTTATTTGAACAGGAGAAGGTAATATTAGATCCGCACAGGAGCCAAGAATCATTCTGTGTTTATGTTTGACCCTGAGCAGTGCCAGATACTCCTTGGGTCAATGCAGATTGCTTTACTTAAAACAGAGCCTCTGGCCTCTCCTCACTGTACACTACTTGACATGAAAAGCCATGTCCCATTTGGCAGGCGCTTGTGTTCACACTGTGACGGGCCGTGCCGAACAGTCAAGTGACTGCAGTGACTACACTTGGCACCGTGATTGAAAAAAATAAACATGATCCGTCTCACTGGATTAACTCGCTACTATAAACATCCCTGCCTTTGTCAAGGGTGCAGACGACCATCTGCCTCGACCCAACTCTAACCTGGTTACTCAAGGTTTGTACCCGTGAACATTTACTTTTTTCCTTGCTGCTCTCACCAAATGCTCAGGGATAAAAGTTGGGTAAAGTTGACAGCCTACACCTGAGCTACATGAAAATTGCCAGAGGCGCTACACATCTTGTCATGAAATAAAAATAATCATAAATACATAAAAATGTATTCTGCTCTATTCTCTATGGTGTGTTGCGAGGTGAAATACAGTATCTGTTATATGTTTTATCATTTTCTAAATCAGTAGGGTTGGGTACCAAACTCTTTTAAAGGGATAGTTCAACCAAAAATTTAAATTCACTCATTATCTACTCACCGCTATGCCGATGGAGGGGTGGGTGAAGTGTTTGAGTCCACAAAACAAGTTTGGAGTTTCAGGGGTAAACAGCGTTGCAGCCAAATCCAATACAACTGAAGTAGCTGGGGACTGATTCTTCAAACAGAAAAAGACGACAGAACTGCTCCTGTGGTGTCATCCAAGTGTCCGACATTCAGATTTAACTCGGAATGGCTTCATCTTTTCAGCATAAAGAGTTAAGTACCGAAAAAAGTACCGTTGGGTACCGGTACCGGTATCTGTTTATATGTGAATGGTACCTCACCCTATCAATCAGTATGATTCCCCTGCACTTAGTGTTTTTTTTAATCTTTTTAAACAATGTAGCACATTTTGAATATTTAAGACCCCTTGCAGTGCAGGTGCAGCATCTCTCTGAGAGAATTTCTTGTTTTCTTTACTGCAGAAGAAAGACAGTGATTTAAAGTCAAGGAAGTAAGAGTAAACAACGTAGAGGAAGGATAAGACGACGGGTAATGACAGGTAGTATGCTTATGCTTACTGCTATAAATCTCTGAGTGGCTGATTACTGTCCTCCCCAGATCCTCTGGGCTTTTTAGCACTCTATGGAACCTGGCATGATGGGAGGGAACATAAAAGTAAGAGATGGACAGACAGATGGAGGAGCAAAAGACATATGAGGCACTACAGGAGGGAAGCCAGGGGAACTACAGCAGATGGGAAAATTGTACATTGTGATGGACAAGGTGGGGTAATGAAGCAGAAAAACAGAGACAGAGTAAATGGTTTGAGGGTTTAAAGAGTACAACACAAGGGAAGGAGGACGGAGGTAAAAGAGGAGATGGAAGAGGGAGAGAGAATAAAAGCGGTGTAAATGAGATTAGGAGGAAGGCAAATGAGTAAAATACCAATACTAAGTCCAGTATTAGGCCATTTGCCATTTCCTGTGGTTGCAAACCATATAAGCTCTTTCTTATGTGCTGTCTCTTTTGGCAGGATCACACATTCTCAGTCAGTGCCTTTCAAAATAACAGCTGAAAATGGAAGCAGAGAAATAAAGTAAGGAGCCAAAAAGGGAACTGCATGTAGAGATGAACATTTATTCTGACCACAGTTTGATAGTTTAATGTTATTAATGCAACCAAATATCTGTGGCAAAGATAAGTAATGTTGGACTGGGGCTTGGGGTTTTGGTAAAACCATGGACAATAGGGACAATATACAGACATGAAGATGAAAATGGATAAGATATCAGATATGTGTCTGTTTGCTTGTCTGTGTCTCTCTCCATAGGCTTATTTCACCTGGATGTGTGTGTGTGTGTTGCATCATGTCAATGTGGGACAAGGGCACACATACAGACTGAGCCATATGTGAGTAGGTACCTTTTGGACAGATTGGGGTTTTGTTGTGCCATTTGCCTCCAGAGAGTCATTTCCCCTCCACCGAGTCATTGTGGATTGGAGGGTTTCTCAGTGCCGTTCTCTCTGAGGTAAAGTTAATTAGGCTTGGCATCATATCTGGACTTCTTGATTTACCTTGCCTCCTCTTTTCTCCCAGTCCTGCCTTCATGTCCCCCCAAACCCGACAGTCTTTTCAAGTCCAAAAATACACCCTCACCATCAGCCTAACTTCATGAAACTTTCCCTTAACTTTTGTCCCTCTAAATTTCTGTCTGACCTCCTTTTTTCCCATTAGATCAGCACATACAAAATTAATAATGTGATTTAACCTGTGGCCAAATCATAAAATATTTACTTTAAAGATTTCCAGAGTGTGTGTTTGTTTTTTTTTACTAAATACAATCTTTAGCAACGGAAAGTAGGAGATGAAAGCAAAATGAAAATACATTATTATAATATATTAATAGGGCCCAGATTTAGATGGTAAATTCATATTAATCTAACCCAGATTGATATGTCCTGTCCTTAATAACTAGAACTAGTTCATTAAAAGATTTGATCAGAGACTTGTTCAGTGCTTGACTGGAGCTCCAGATGTGTTGTCCCTCTAACTGAAGGGAAGCGTAGCCAGAGTATACTGTAGATTCCTCATGATCCCTGGCTTCCACAATCGGAAGTGCTGTCACTTTAACAAACATGCCAAACTCTTTCAATAATTCTTGATTTTTAAAAGCTGAATATCCGAGGTGAATGCTGATTTTTTTAAGTTTGGCATTACTCTTGAACTTTGTGGGCCTTGGACTATCACTCAGTTACAATAACTCAGGCTTATGTTCACTGTGTTGTACATTCAATGAACAAATCATTGCAGTATTGAATCACTCAGTGTGAGTGTTTTCCTCTTGGGCCAACCTGACATTTTAACTTCATGAAAACAACAGACAACTTGAAGGTGTGCGTTTGTGTACATGTGGCTTGTCAAGTGTAATCACATGAGGAATTAGACATAGATATATTTTGTCTTGTGTCAACTCTCTGCCACATTAGCCATTTTCGCCGATGACGGACTCTATATTAGTGTATCACTACAAACAAAAAAAAGATTCAATCACTCAGTCTGTGAGATGGCGAACTTAGTGTAACTCAACTGAGAAATGAACGGATCATTTCAGGAAGTGATTCACTTTAGTTCACCTGAAATATGTGTTTTTGTGAATTGAAACATCCGTGAATGGCGATAGACTATTCTCCAGCAAATTTGCTGTTGATTAAATAACCAAAAAAACACTTAGATCCCAAAGATCAGTGTAACATTCCTCCCCTCCAACTCGCTCGCTGTGTTTCCTCTGTATCCTTCTGTAAAGCAATTGCTGTCAATTAAGGATCAAAGTTGTAAGTGTTTCACAGCAGGGCACAGCAGTGACTGAACTGCTGCCGAACAACGGACCCACTGGAGCACAAAATGGATGCCAGACACACTGTTCAGATAACAGACCATCAGCTGCATATCTGAATGATGAAGTGTCCTGATGTCAAGCCAACTCAGCTCCACCACGCACCTCAGAATCATGTAGCTCTGAATTCACTTAAGGCCAGTCTGTCAGCGCAGACTTCTGATTACTAGGAACAACTTGGCCAACTGTAGTGTTCACATGGGAAATACATGTTCAGCTTAGAATTTCCAGCACAAGGTCAACATTTTGAAAGGAGAACAACCGTGTTGAATCCCACCAACATGTGCATGTGGGTGTGTGATTATTCATCCATATCTCAGTCTGAGTAGAAACAATAACAAAGTGAGTTTACTCACTCACCATACTCAACTCAACCCACGTGTACTATGTATATAGCGTCCGCTCCAGTCGAGACAACCAAGCAGACAAATATCCACAGCCACTTCACATGTATTTGGAAATTGAGTGGGCTCAGGGTGGAAACTGTCTGACAGCCAAGGAGTTTGTTAGACACTTGAGTATGAACAGGTCTGAGTATTCCTTTGAGTCCTCTAGAGTTATGGATTGAAAGCATGATACAAGGTTAGAGAGGTGTATCTGCTGTGGACGTTTGGGTTTTCATGGCCTCTTAACATAATCCAATAGGAACCATTTGGGGCCAGTGATCCTGTTATAATCAGTGATGGGAGAATTAAGGGTATACAAACAGAGTGTCTGATTAATAATCGTCGATGTGAGGAACTGAGGAACTGAGTTTACAATGACTTTTGAAATTCTACTGAAAGCTTTAAATGAAGTGTGAAGAATGTAGAAGATTGGTAGACCAGGCATGAAAAGCCTTGGCTTTGAATCAACCCCAGCAAGGATGCAACAGAATGTTATCCACTCAGCCAGGTGACATAGACTCACCTTTACTTCATAATATCCTCAAACCCCCCCAGAAGTAATGAGATATGTTGAAGAAAGCCAAATGAAATGAATGCGACAGTGAGCATGGTGTAATTCTATGCATGAGTTGTGTTTTGCCGCTTCATGTTTGTGATATGTGTTTGGGTGTGAAAGTGAGGCTTCTGATTTAACTCCTGATAAATCTTCCTCTGCTGTGGCATCAGAATGTATTACTGAGCCAACAGCCGGGGCCAAATCCATTTTTATCTGAGTGCAATTGATGTCACTCCAACTTCTCACAAAAGTGCTTCCACTGAGGCACCAGTTGTGAGGTTCCCCCCCCTCTTTGTCTGTGCACGCAATTGTGAATGTGTCAATGTGTGTTTTTATGAGGCGAAAGGTGAATCGATTTCCAGAAGATGGCTACAGGGAGGAATAGGTCTCACAACTGCCCAGAGCTGTCTGTTGAGGAATAACGCTGTTATGGCAACACACACACACACACACACACACACACACACACACACACACACACACACACTGATCCTGTTTTGACAGTGGTTTTTGGCACAGCTTAACCTTAATCTCATGACTGTGCAGAGAGCGACAGCGAATCGCAGTTTTGACAAGGTGGTTGTTCTTGCCCCGATGCTTCACACGGATCTCCCTGCAGGCAGGCCGAGCGGTCACCTCTGATGGTATCATCGCACAGGCCACTGGCATCGAACAGCCTGTCCACCATTACCTTGTCTCATACCACTTACCGATTGCAGCTGGACGACATTCATCAATTGAAATGTCTTCATCTTCCAAACTTTGTGTCACAGTTGACAGGAGCAAGATGGATGTTAAATACTTAATGAGAAAGGTATTAAGACTCTTTTCTTCTTCCTCCACCTGTTGCCTGCCCTGCTTCCCTTGGATGTCTCATTGCCATCTAATGGGTGTTTAATGGCTTCATTCAGCTGTCCTATGGCTTCTTATACCGTTTTATAGATTTATAGGGCTGTCTGTAGGACTCTTTTTTGTCTCTTTTGGAATTATCTTCCAGTTCGGTGAAATCCTGAGGCCTCTCTTCGTTTATGTCCTGGTTTCCTATGTTCAATATGTGCATTTCCATTTGGAGCTAGTAAGAGGAGGTTAAATATTGCCTTGATGTATTCTCAGAGTGCTGTGGTAATTGTATTTAATAGCTCAACAACAACAAGAGCAGAGACAGACCTGTAGTCATTTGCAGTAGAAAGGTAACCTTTACATTTATGATGAACTCATTTAGTTCTTATGTCTGTGAACTATGTTTCTGGGATGTCCATTTTAAATAGTCTCGGAAACAAGACAATACGTAAATAATTCTTCATTTTGTGATGGCTGGGTGGAGCTGTGGCTAAGACGGAGCTTGTGTGCTTCAGTCATGTTGACACCTGCATAATTCAAACACAGAAGTGATTGTTCAGTTATTACTGTGGATGGGCAGAAGGGGAAGGGGAGCAAAAGAGAGAGGGTATGACTGTAAATGTCAGTCATAATGGAATTTGGTATATTGCAGGTATAATGTCTCACACCACTAGTAAGATGCTAATAAAAGGGTGCTTTGATTAGACATGAAGGAAAAACAGACAGCAGGTACTTGCTTGTACCTGTGTCTTTTAGGGTTGCTGTTATTTTATGTAGCATTTTTGGTAGGTACCCGTATTTATCTGTAAATTGACAGCAATGTCAAAAAGTAGAAGCAGAAATAGAGTAACAGTAAGAAATGCCTCATGTCCATGTCTGTTCATAGCTCAGGTAATGGGCTGTAGGTTGTCGTGGAGTGCCTTTGGATTCAGAACTGTTACCTACTTATATGCCAGTGCTGTCATGTCGTATTGACTTTCTCATCAGCATGGGCTCAGCCAGGCTGTCCTAATGAAACATTATAACCTTCATGAAGGGAGGATTTATTGCAGGACTGTAGTATTGGACTGCATTAGTTTTAACTAGATGTACCTAATAAACTGACAACTGAGTGTATGCAGTCATCTTCGACAGCTCCTGACTTGTCTTTTATGTCCTTCCCCCGCTGACAGTCCTCCTGTTTTTCTCTGTAACCACCTAGTGTGTCAGTGTCATTATCTGCTCAACAGTGTGTTTCTGAAGAGAGGACTTTGGAGTAATGTGTGTCTGCGTGTGTGCATGCATATGGGGAGGGCTGTGACCTTGGTTTGTTCCATGAATTCAGTGTTTTTGTGCCAATTATCACTGAGGTGGAAATTAATATCAGGTGCTTGTTTTCGGTAGGAGTGGTGGAAATACAAACAGCCCCAGTCAATAGCAGGCAGTTTGATATTAGCAGTAAAATTGCTGCTCGAGCCGTAGTTGTAGCTGTTGTTCACTATGGCTTAGTGCTGTGTGAATGTGTGAATGTACTGCAAAGCTTTAAGTGGTTGATTCGACTGGAAAGAGCTATAATTACAAACCATTGTCAACATGTGTGAATCAAAATCTTTAAACACAAGGTGCTCTTGTAACCATTGAAACAAAAACAAAAAAACTCTGTAGATTAGTGCATTGACATCTCCTGCTTCTTTCTGTAACTTCCACACTCGCTGTGTTGACCCGCCCAGCGGAGTAACAGTGAGTGGGCTGCGTCAACATGCAGAGCTTTTAGCCTCAGAAAGCCGTGTGAGTGGCTTCTCAATCCACACATGGGTGGGCTGTCTGTCTAATAGCCCTCCCCACATGGCAACAAGAGCCTGACATAACATCAGGGGGCTGAAAGAGCAGCAACGTCCCCCGGCCTGGCCCAGATGACCTGCAATACTGGCTCCACTGCAAAGAGTGAAGCTGCTGGAGAATAGTCTAATGTCTAACTCGTGGGTTTGTATTTGAAAGCCAATTGGCGTTTACATATAAAACAGTACGCAGACTGGAACTTTAAATTGTCCATTGAAAGCATGAAAAAATAATTTAGATACTCGTGCATAGCAGAATTATGATCAAAGGGTCTACTTTGAACCAGATCATATATCAGCTTCCTGTACACATTCAGAAACAGTGTATGGTTAATATTTTAGACATCAGTGAAATTGTTTTGCTGTTGCAGACTTTTCATACGTCCACACTTGTTTTAAAACACAGCTATCATACACACAGGGTTAGTTTATCAAACTGAATAAATACATCACAACCGCTTAATTTCATTGGAACAAAGATTCTTTGATTCCTGACAGGATTTCTGACTGTGTTTAATTCTCTACCAATGTCTTAATGTCAGGGTCGAACCTTGGTACATTGCCATGGTAACCAGTGGTGCAAACCTAACCTGCTCTGGAGCAGATTGTTTTCCACATAACAGATCAACATGTGTAATGAGACTCCTGAGTGACCAATCAATTCTCTTGGCAAACAGCATCAGCGATTAGAAGAGGGTAAAGGTGTTCAGAGACCCACAAACCTATTTGGTTTTCCATGATGATGTTGTACATGAGAAATATAGATTCTTCTCAGAGGTAATGACTTGGCCGTGTCAGCTTCTTGAGCCGTATGTTGCCCAGTGTGTTGCTTCTGAGTCATGTGCTAATCCCACAATGATCAGAATACCATACCATTGTGTTTCTTCAGCAACACAATGGTTTCCCTCCCATGTGCTTGGGGCCAGGGGCCAAGGCCTAGAGCCAGGAGCACACTGTTCTATTACATCCATTAAGGGGTGACCCTCATTATTGTAGACAACCAGCACTCAGCAGGAGTCTGCTCCTGTGAAGAAGGGCTCCCTCCTGTCGTCTCCCTTCCTTTTTTAATTTGATTCTGTCCTATTGGCTGCAGCAATGTCAAAGACATGCATGGTGCGTTTTTATACCAATATCATCCCAGAACAGAGAGAAGCCTTGTACTTGTTATACTTATAAAATATGAAAGTAAGCCTACTTACCATTTGGATATTGGACACGGTTTGTCATACACATCATAAGAATATATCTAAGCAACACATTTATTCAACACATACAGTATATAAGTATAGTCAGATTTACCTGTGTCCTATCAATGGGATAGTGATATTATAAACCTGTAACCTTCACATTCACAGTCTGAGTCTTGTAAGCAAACATTCAGTGTTGATCTCCACAAATAACTAACAACAACTAACTAAGAAATGTGGTTAATGAATTGTTCTTGCTTGCAAGCGAGCCTCATCTTCCTTGTCTTTGTTCGTGCATTGCAGCATTTCTTTGTGTGTTATTGCCACCTGTTGAATAGTGAAACCAATCATAGGTTACATATCACATCATCTGTGAATACAAATAAACCAAAGGGTAGAATCACATTTCACATTAAAAGCTGAATATCCAAATGTTTTAATAAGGGCCTGATTCTCTCTGCAGTTCAGGTAAATAAAAGGATGAGCATTTACAGTGAGTAAAACATGAGACAACAAGGTGAGAGGAGCTGTCACAGCAAGAGAGAGAAACAGCCAAATGCCACAGATGGCTACAGTAAAAAAATAAATAAATAAAAAAAAACACACAGAAAGGGAGACTGTTAAAAGCGAGAGAGATTGAGTAAACGAGCTGCGTGTAGAGAAGAAGAGAGCGAGGGGAGAGCGAGAGCAGCGTGAATGAGTGGGATTAGCCTGAAAAGTGAAGGATTAGCAGGGTTGAAAGGAGTCCCCTTAACAGAGAGCGGAGGAGCCAGCATCAACAAGACAGCATGCAGATAGCTGGATGGGTTAAAGCCAACGCAACTGAATCCTGCTAACAGCATAGAGCAGACAGCCCACCACCGAGAGGAAGGCGAGAACCAGCTGGGAAATTGAGATGCAACACAGGATGGAGCAACCGACTCACGTCTGCATCACAGAGTGTGTTAATGCTGTCTGGTTAAAAGGAGGGTGCAGGATGAGCGTGTGATGCTGGGCATGAGTTTCTGATGGTTTCTGCTCGAGAATGGTCAGATGTACTGCACCGACTGCTAGTGCATGAACTAAGTACCTGACGAGAAAACAAGCAAAGAGCCAAGATAAGTGTTTAAGGTGGAAAGGCAGGTACTGTTGTCAAATCAAATCAAAAGGGTTGAAATATAATTTGGGTTATCTCATGTTCAGTGTCCAAGTGAACATCTAGTCACTGCTCTGGTCCTTAGAACTAAAGGATAACAGACAGCATCTACTTTAAGGGAATAGAAATCCAATCAAGGGACATTAGACCTTTTGTACTAATTTGAGGGAAACACTAAATTACTGAACACATATACTCAAACCTCTATAATGCGATGGCCGGAAATGCTTTGCTTTGTCAAAAGGTCTGACGTGAGATGGCAGTGATGGCGATGCTATTACTCACAGTTGATTTTAGCCAAAATGACTTGCTCGAAGAAATCCTCAACCTTGGTAGAGCCATTTATGGCTCGCAAAGACAGTAGTTCCTCCCTCAAATCCAACTTGATAGTGATCCCACACACAATCATGTTATCTAACGATCATGTTGCAGTGAGCAGTAACTAAGCTGTAACCAAGATATTAACCTTTCCAGATAAGTTGTATTAATATATACTGCAATTAAGAGGCAAAACAATTCAAGGATTCATCAAAATATTGTACTTCATAAAACTGTTTCACATTTAGCAAATCATGTTGCGTTATTTTTCTGTTCTATTCCTGTAATCTGATTTATGTCGAGGCGGATCAGCTGTGTTTTGAAGGTGTTCATAGCCCCAAAACACAATCACTGCAACTACTAATGAATGTAGTAAAAATACACTGTGCGCTACGCAACCTGTGTAGATAGCTTGATTGATTCAAACTGAGGGTTAAAAAAATAAGTGCATACAGCACAGAAAATACAAACCTTGGAGCTTTGCTTACATAACAGAAGTTGGGCTTCAGCGCAAATATGTGGCGAGAGGTGCATAGTCCACAAAGTGAGCATTAATGTGGATTAATGCCTCCACAGAACAGAAACCACAGAATGAATAATTACTGGAAAGGTCTAAGCACAATAAAAAGCTGTGGCTTTTACTGTGCTTGTGCCAACTATGCGAAAACTAAACACAGAGAAAAAACTGGAACAATATAAGATTTGATTTAGGGCACAATAAAGTTGTGTTTGTAAAAAAAAAATTGCATTCTCAAATTTGCAAATATTTCATATTGATTATTTTAAAACATTTTTATATCGACCATCAAAGGTTAGTTTAGAATATTGTCATTTGAGAGATATTTGGGGGGGTAACAGGATGGTTCATTCAGCTCTTGTTGGCAGCAATGTGGACAGAAATCTCTCCAGTCAGCGCGGCAGAACTAATTGCAGTATCGATGCAGGATGGAGTACATCTACCATCATACCACTAAGCTGTTAGGTTTGGTTTAACTGCTGGTACAAACAAGAAGGTGGATACAGTGCTTGTGGCGTGGTTTTTACATTGCAGATAATTCTCCAGTCAGTCCACATCAAGTTAAAATGCAGAGGGGTGAAGGAGTGCACGGTGTCTCTGTGGTATAAATAGTCTTATTCTGGGCTCCCTGTGGTGTCCTCAGAGGAATATGATGAATAATTCTGAAGTTCACGTTGCAGTCATTGCACCAACAAACAGGCACGCGTACGCATGCCCCCCCCCACACACACACACAGTCAAAAGAATATGCACATACATAAATACAGAGTTACACACATTTTGACACGTTCCGAATACATCTTTACGAAATATGCATTCAATGCAGCGTATTAGAGCTTGAACTGCACACTGTAATGGCCACCCACTGAAGTCAGGAGCTGTGAAATTTCACAAGTTGCTCCCTCTCAATGAAAACTCTCGGAAGTTAGTTGACAGAACTTTTCTTCAAAGGCATATTTGATGGTGTTTAAGTTCGCTGATGGAAGTGTGAGAGTGAACAGGAGGGCGAGAGACGGAGCAGAGAAAAACACATGGTTACATACAGTAGTTGTGAAGCAAATGTTTTATGCTGCATGTCAAAATGTCTGTGAGCTGAACAAAATCATAGTGTTACTTGATACTTTCATGAGGATTTAACAAAGTCATGGAAATGGTGTTTGCCTTGCTGCTGCAGTGCCGCACCACACCCAGCCTTCAGCTGGGGCAGCAGTGCTCGACAGAAAGAGGCCTGCCGCAAGCAGTTACAACTTCCACGATGATTCAGCCAGATTATTTATTCGCAACAATTCATTATTAATAGCAAATTCCAACTGACCTTGGCTCGACTGGATTCAGAGCAACTTTTCATCCCCACCACTCCCCGGCAAATATCTCAGAGTATGTGAACGAGGCTCGTCCTGCCAGGCAGAATGAAAGCATGAGTCACTTCAGCAAAAGCCCCAAAACAACTTGCGTTCAAGTGACAAAGGCCTCCAGGGGCAGTGGTTATTATGACGCGAGTAAAGGAGGAAGTCCGTGTTAGACGTGATTACGGAGCCACAAACAACAGGAGGTCGGGGTGGATGGATGGGTCAACAGAATGTGAGACTTTAACAAGGGAAACTGCACTTCTATCCTGTGTCCTGGCAGCAGAGCAAGTTGTTGGCTTTTAACCGTGCACATGATTATTCCCTTGTTTTACAAATGTTATAATACAAACCTGAACAAAAGGCTTATATTAACTACATTTTTCATATTGTCCCAAAACTCAACCAGGTTATAATTTAAAACCTTTACCGTAGTGTTGTCACACCATGGACAACTTTATCTTTCAAATGATTTGTAGTTTTTTTAAAGTGCGTTTATGACTGTGTCATCTTTTATGGGCATCTGATCAGAAAGTGCATCTCTGTGTTGCTTTAAAGTTAAAGCTACATATATATGTGTATATATGCAAAGGACACACACGCAGGCACACACACATTGCTAGTTAACATTTGTGGCCTAATATCAGCTCTGACCTAAGGAAATAGAATAATACCAAAAAGAAGATGTAAAAAAGGCTTCTTTTTTAGAATATGACAGCTTGAGGGTTTGTAATGTCTAATTTCTGTTCTTCTCTATCTATATATTTATTTATATGAGCTAAGAAGTGGAAATAAACATCTGTCTCATTTCATTTTCCTTCCTGACTGGGCAGCCTGTGCTCAATTGTGCTCTCACTCATTCCCTGTTTGTCTGCCTCTTTTTCCCTCTCTCCAACTCTCTAAATTAAAGAGGCTTTTAGCTTTCCAAAGAGAGAGCTGGCGGCCCAGCTGTCCACTTTAGCATTAAACAAATTGTCAGTATACACTGACACACACACACACGCACACACAGACATGCATGCACGCTCATACAGGAGTCTCTTTCTCTCGCTCTCCGTCTTCCTCTCGATCTGGCTCCCGTCTATTCGAGAAGGTCAAGTATGTGTTGCGGCAGCCTCACATATGCCGGGGGATCCGTAATTTACAGCCATCCAGGAGGGAGCCGAGCTGCCCAATCAGACAATTAACTCCGCTCCGTAAAGGCCAGTGCAATTTCATCTTCCACACTTATTCCCACCCACACACACACACACACACTTACGTGAACACTTTGGTTGCACTGTTTAGAAGGACCCTACATTGATTAGATTCATTCCTGGGCCAATAGACTTAATCCTGATTCTAAACTTCAACCTGAACACGAATGTCCGTGCACAATGAGCGGCCACAGCTGCCAGAGAACGAGTGTGTTTCAGGACTTCAGATGCTGAAAGGTGTGTGTCAATAATAAAGTCAATGACTAAATTACTAAGCCCGGATCCCCTGAAGGACGCAGCTCACAAAGCGAGCTAATGGTGCATTCATGTGCTCCCCAACTTGTAAAGTCAAATATTTAAAGGTTTATGACCAGGAAATTGCCCTTTACCAGCTCACTAATTGTAAATTCCACATGATAAAACAGAGCAGGTGTCCTTTACACACATGATAGCCGACCAGTGCTAACGGTTAATATGCCCTCACACTTCTATTTTCTTTGGAAAATCACTGTGTTGGACAACAAGTACATTATGATAGTTTATTAGTTTACATTGTTTGCACCTTGCAGCACATTTTCATAGTGTGAACAGTTTACTCTCTGTGCTCCAGTCAGCCAGCCATGTTACCTTTTACATGCGTATTCACGCAAGGGCAGGGAAACTCCTTGGAGGCGGCATGTGACTCTGCGGGTATGATGCACGATCCCTCTTCAAGCAGCAGGTAGTTGGGATTCTGTCACTGAAGAAACCATCAATAATACATCAATGTGTCTTTATCTTGCTGCTGGGATATGTGGTATTTTGATCATGGCACACACATTTGACCAAGTCCAGCACAAGCATCCAGACTCTTTGACGGTTTAAATCAGAATTAGGTTAATACATATTTCATATTTTCATACAAATACAATTTGATTAATACATATGCAAATATCACCCCATAAAATTACATCTGACCATAAAGCTGCAGGAAAAATGCTGCCCACAGGTTTGATTATGAAGGTGCAGTGCATTTAACACTGAGTGCAACAACTTGAGAAACAATTAAAATCAAGACCAACACTTTCACGAACTGACCTCATGGGTTTTTTGTTTTGATCGATCAAATGTTCAAAATAATTCAAAACTTTGTTGATTTCAGCTAACACAGAAAATCTTATACTGGTAGATTTTGCAGTGTAGACCTTCTGATTTGCCAGATGCTTTCGTGGTCACATTTCCAAATTTGGAGTTGCCAAAATGTCACTTGATCCTTGATTAAATGATGTGGTGCACTATTGCTAATGGAACTGTTAAAATGGAACAAAATTAGCTGTTAATCAATGTGCTCAATCTACAGGAGACCAGACAATTAGCAAAAGAGGGGGAAAAGCTCCCATGAAACATGTTATTCACTTAGATTTCAGACAATAACAATGCCATGTAGGTGCCAATGCTTGTTTATCTTTGTTTCAGTAGTATTTGTATTTGGTTTGAAGCATTTGTGATGTCTACTCTTCATTTTGATTTCATTGATAGTTAAAAGAGAGTTCTGCCCTCACTTTTCCCCCCTGGTTACCTAAAGGTGTCTCTTTTAGTCTGAGCGCCAACTGGCACAAAGAAAAAAATCAGTATTTTGTTAGGATTTCTCCGCAGCCTCTACGGGAGGTGAAAAACATTACAATCTGAAAGCCTGTAAAGCGTGGGATCACAAATGAGCTGCTTTTGTGTGTTTTGAAATACCAGGAGGATTGTGTGATTTTAATCGTCAGTAGAGATGTCAGACGCGCCAAGCAGGTAATGGAGGAGAGGAGCAGAGGGAAATGAGACGACAGGGATGGGAACAGAGGAGACAATGTTGTGGAGCGACGTGGCAGGAAATTGGACAAATCTCCTATTTTTGGAGCAGCTGATTACAGGGATCATATTCAATAAGAAAGCAACTGTTCAGTTGTATGGGCTGTCAGCGGGTCAAATGAGACACAGATGCACTGAGAGTTATGCATGGAAACAAATGAGAGCGAGTGAAGGACTGTAAGAGAAGACAAATGAAAACAAAAACAGCTACAAAATGCCATTACAGCTATCAAATGAATCAGGCAATTACAATATGTTACCGAATTCTGCTGCTGTGAACATTTTTTACTGATATTTTCTTGAATGAGGACATTATAAAACAGCTACATCAATTTGTGTTGTACTACTTCAAAAAGAAATTGGTCTTTAGTCTTTATCTGGCAGTACACTGACTTTAATTGGGATGTTAAAGAAATAAAAGTAAGTAAAGATGAAACTAGAGTGGCACTGAGTAGAGCACATATCTCTGCAGAGGCGTAACAGCCCCCTTAAATACCACACCAAATCCATCATGTGCATTTGGTTATGGTTCTACAACTACGGACGATTCATAAAAACTGTTGATTCCCTCCTGAGTCCACATCATCTCAGCTATGGGGGTAGTTACAGGTTTGTAGCCTGATTTGTTACATAACACCAGCTGAAAGACCACAATTAAATCATCCATATCTGAATTTGTATATGGATCTCCACCAACTTGGACACACACATTGATATCAGACCCCAAAATATATGTAATTGATTTGAATGGAGATCCATGAATTATGCCTTGCAAGAAAAAATCTCACAAGGACTCCCCAACTCTTCCACCAAGTTATGTCAAAATGTCTTTAGTAGTTCTTATGCCACTAAACCCTGCACACTGGTCCTTTAAATCCAGCATCTCAGTCTCTAATTGAGCCACCAAAGTGGCTTCAATGCTAAAAGACGTCTGCTAAGTTTGTCTGTAGAGTTAGTGGCACTCACTGAATGTCCTTGATGTTGTAATAAATACATTACTTCAAACATTTGCAGTTAAAAAAAAACATGTGCAATTCTGGATAGGGTGTCAATCAACTGAACATGAATGAAGAACATGTGTCTTGATATTAAACACTGCTCCACAGCACTGCTAGTGGTCAGAACCTGCAAATGGCTTATTTAAAAAAATTGCCCTTTGCAGGTGAGGAACATTCCTTCCTGCAGGAAGGAGCATTAACTGAACATAGAGAGAAGCAATGACAGAGAAATTAAAAGACACCGAATGGAAAACGATAGAAAGAACGTGCTCAGGGAAGGGAAAAGGAGAGAAAGAGGGAGGGGAAAAAGCAGACGAGCAAAATAAAATGGGAAGAATGAAAAGACAGGTACAGAAAAAAAATTACACCAAATCTGTTACAGTCCAGCTCTAACTGCAGATTAGTGGAAACTCCCATGACACACAACTTTCTTTACTAAGTTAAATGAATGACAAAGACTGACACTGCAGACACCAGATAGATGGTCAGACAGCCTGTGACTGCACGCACCTGCAGCACTACACATCATTCACCTCCCTCAGATGTCCCACTGTCATTTGTTTCACCCACGTGCTTTGTCTCCACACGTGAAGGCCTCCCTGACACTGTGCTGCCACAAAACATCTCCAGCCCTGACAGGTTTACAGAATGTAAGAGACATAAAAGCACAATTCATCACAGAAACAATATATTTAGTTGTACACACCCATAAACTACTTCCACTCCTTTGTCTTTTATCAAGACAACGCTTCATGCTTGTGACTCTGGCTGTATGTTCCAGCTGTGTAGGTTTCTACTTGAGTGAAGCATCCGCGATCAACTTCTCAATAAATAAAGAAAAAGAAAAATCACAATGCATCCAGCCAAACTAACCAAATCAGTGACATTCTATTTTCACCAAAATTGCCACTGAAATACAATTCTAATAATGTGGTGGTGCGGCAGGGAGAAAAGTGAGAGACCATCTTTTGATACCAATGAAATTACAATTCTTCTCCATGCTTTTGGGCTGTGGGAGGAAGCTGGAGTACCCTGGGAAAACCCACACATGCACAGTGAGAAGATGCAAATTCCACACAGTTAGATGTAACTCCATGAAGAAAAGTGGCACTAAATACATTTATTTCAAGAATTTATTTATAAAAAAAAAAATGTTTTGCCCGTAAACAAAATTCAGCCAGCGGATATATCTCCAGTTGCAGTTTCGTTTTTATATAAACATATTTTCTAGGAGACAGGGTTGGTCAGTCCTTTAGAAAATAGCCACTGTCGCACTCACACTTTCTCATTTTCTCCTCTTTAAAGAAAACTATGAGAGAATGGGAGAGTAATGCCGAAGAGGACTAACACTGCTGACCTCTGCTTGCGTGTGCATGCATGTGTGTGTCAAAGGTGTGAGTGAGTACGTGTGAGACAAGGTGCTGACGTGCAAGCAGAGCTGCTTGCCGCCATTAATGGACAGCTAATATGAGTGAACGGTAAAAGTAGAGGCCGCTTCGTGAGCAGATGGAAAATCGATAGCCTATTAGAGTGTACAGAGCAGGAGGGACATGAGGGGGAGGATGGGAGGGGGGGGTTGAAGGTGACGTGGCTCAGTTAGAAATAGGAGGAGGTGAAAAGGAGGAGAGAAGGAAGTGATGCGGGGGGAGGGTAGAGGATTTTAAATCATTATTCAAACATTTCTGAGGGAAAACCCCCCAAACTAACTTAACTGAACTGGGAAAAATGATTGTTGTAGCGTGCACACACACACACACACACACACACACACACACACACACACACACACACACACACACAGGATGACTCAAAGGCAAATAGACAAGACTCATAATGATGGATGTTGCAATACATATAGCATTTAATATGCAGCTTTTCAGATCCACCATTAGAAGTGCATGCACCCAGTCCTACTCCTACTGCTGCAGCTTGTTGCCATGCACTGGTTATGTTTACGAATCCAGGTTCTTCTCTGGTTCCGTTGACAATGGAACTCATCTGACATTTGTGCCAATAACACACAGCGACTTGAACCAAATAGGACAAAATGCAGCTGAAACGCAGACTGTGTGGGAGGCAGAGAGGAGACGAGAGTGAAAGCTGGAGGGGAGCAGCGGTAATGAGAGGAGAGTCCAGTTTCTCTGCGTGTCCGCTAGCCTCCGTAGCCTCTAGCCGGCTATTAGGAGCTGCAGCACAACCACGAGGCTCTGTGACAGTCAATTAAACCTCTTTATCTGGGATGCCCGCGTCTCTTTTTTCCTCCTCCTCCCCCTCCTCCTGCCTGCTTTCTTTACTGCATGCCCTTTTCCGTCTGGTGTCTTTATTCTTCCTGCTTTCCACTTCCTTCTTTCCCCCTTTGCTGCCTCCTTCTGAAGTCCAAATAAGCTTCGTTCACAACAAAAAGCTTGCCAGGCATAATTGTGTTTACACACGGAGCCTTAAAAAGAACTGTGTGTGTGTGGGTGTGTGTGTGTACGTGTGTGTGTGTACGTGTGTGTGTGTGTGTGTGTGATATGCCTTTGGCCTAACTGCTATCTGGAAAATGTAGCTTCTCTTAAGGCTGTTTGTGAAGTCAAACTGAGGCCGAGTGTCTTGCCTTTGGTGACTGATGGGACGTGCTCACTGTACAGCACGGTAACGGAGAGAGACAGTCCGGGTTCACGTTGATTTGGGTTGAAATTGGTTGATTTTGTGAAAGTGAAATTTTGCTGATGCTTTCTGTTGAATGTACAGTACAGTCTAAACAACAATAGACCCTGAAGGAGGTGGTAACTGGGTTCAGACAGACAGTATCACTAGATCAACAAAAAGCTGTCCCCTAATTTATTTCAACGAGGGGAAAGAAAAATCCCAGGGTTGTAAATTGTAGAGCATATTGCTGCTGTTAAACCTTGTGTTTTTCTTCTGCACAGGGCTGTTTACGGTGGAAATGCTCAGCTGCATTTGTGAGCAGCAGAGATTCATTCACATAGACTGCCTATACATTTCATTTGGAAAATTGCCAGAACCCAGGGCGGCCGATGACCCAGATTTTGAACAAAATAGTTGCCAAAGTCAGGAAAAGCAACACTTAAGGTATCAAATATGATGAGTTAAAAAATGTTCGTATTCAATACCACAGAGCAGGATGGGTCAAAATGAGGTATATAGTGGAGTAAAAGAGAGGAGCAGTTTTGTCTTTGCGTGACATTCACGGCCCACAGAGCATCCGGAGTTAGTGGCTGAGAGAAACGATCACAATGTACAAAAATGGGCTTCAGTGGAATTCACATGAGCGAGTCATCGTGTGTGGTGTAAATACGCAGACGCTCGACATTCAGAGGCTGCTGTGGCCTCATTAAGCAGAGCCGTCACTGCCACACGGAGAAAGCAATTAAAGGGAGGAGAGACGACAGTTACACGATGGCTGAAGGGAGCTCGCATCCTGTCATCTGCTCTGTGTGTATGTTTTATCAGCGTCGTCCACCTGTTTATCCTTTACTGTCTGTTTGATCAGTGCCACACAGGTTGTGTACGGGACGACTAGAACAAGGGTTTGTGTTGTTCTCACAAGTTTATTGGACTCCACATGGAATTATCATTATCATTTTTATTATTGGTTTCAGTGGTTTGGGATTTTATTGCCAGATGGTGTAGTGTTTTCCAGGGGCTTTCAATGACGGAAATATCCCATTTTGCCTCATTAAATGGCATACAAAGAATCAGGATTTAGCACAGGCCCGCTGATGATCATTAGAAAGGTGTAATAACAGAGATGTGCCCTGACAAAATGTGAAAGAACTCATATAATACACCATGACCCGGCGTGATTGGTGCCTTCGGCTTCTCCCGATCACAGGGCAGAGAGAAGGGAGGAGAGAGAAATAAAGGCA
This sequence comes from Hippoglossus stenolepis, assembly GCF_022539355.2. Taxonomy (NCBI): domain Eukaryota; kingdom Metazoa; phylum Chordata; class Actinopteri; order Pleuronectiformes; family Pleuronectidae; genus Hippoglossus; species Hippoglossus stenolepis. Next base: position 26,006,475 of record NC_061496.1, on the reverse strand, counting down.
CAGAGATGAAGGGGTTATAGCAGAGGTAAAAATGTCAAAAATAATTTGCAATTGCAGAAATAAGGGTTCCTCGTCTTGTCTGCTTAGAAATGATTGTATGATATGGGTGATAATAATATGTTCTAATTTAGCCTCATATCATGAGACAGCAGAAAAAGAACAGGGAGGCAGGTCGGAGAAGCTGCTGGTGGTGGACGGAGAGAAGGAGGCAAGGAAATGGCGGAAAATAAGGTGGCAAGAGGAAAAAAGAAAAGAAAAAGGAAAAAAATTAGCGTGTGTTTCAGTAGACTTGAAGTTAGTGACCTGGAAGGACACAAAGCAGGTCTCAGCCAGGGGCCATGCATGTGTGTGTGTGTGTGTGTGTGTGTGTGTGTGTGTGTGTGTGTGTGTGTGTGTGTGTGTGTGTGCGCGTGTGTGCGTGTTCCTGTCTGAGGTGAGTGTACACTTGATCGTAGCGTGAACAAGCATCGACCCGCAGGTTTCCTCCCTGTATTTTGCACTGGCACATTTGAAAGCTTTAAACACTTCTGTCCCGTTAACAGCCTAACACTCCTTCAGAAAATCCATAATATTAAGAATGATAAAATAAATAGAGACACATCCGGCATAGAACATGACCATGTGACTGCACTGCTCACATTAAGACTCACACAATTACTAAGATGCTACTAACCTCAAAAAGCACAACACAAAAAAACATAAAACTTCAATGGTACTACTTTAAATAATATGTGAGGACAACAGTTGTTTATGTATATCTGTGCCCCCTTGCACATGTTTTCCACATGTTTGCATTCATTTCCTCACTAACACAGGAACAAGATTTCATTTTTTGTTGTTTGCATATTTATTAGCCTTTTTTTAAACTATATTGTATATTTCTCTTAATGCCATGCTTTTACCGTCCTGGTTTTGATTATGCTGTTTGTAAAGCATTTTTTTAAAAATCCCTTTTGCTACAGTAAAATAAGTTACAATGTACAATGTTGTCCATTAGCACCGAAATTTAAATGCAAATTCTTGCAAATTGAATTTACATACCATCCCAAGGCGCATCACCGTACGCTGCAGTTGGACTCTACTGGACTTATTACTTTTATTTATGTTCTATTATTACCAAAGAACAGCTAGAGTGCTATAAATGCATTTCTCATTTAATAATACCTGCTATAAAAGAAATGACACAGAGAGCAGGAATGGCTGTCTCTAATGGAGATAAAAACAGATTACCAAAACATGCAAGATTGTCAACTGTGGCCAGGAAAGCATCAGCTAGTGACCATCAGCCACTGTGGCAGCGTTTTGCTGGAACTCGCAACGAAATACAACATCAAGAGGAAAAATGTTGTTACAATTTATTTTCCAGGAAACAAATCAGTGTGATGTGTGCATTGCTGCACTTAGGGGATTTCATTTCATGTTCAATTTCGAACATACAAACAAGTTAAGTAAATATTCTTTACAAACAGTGATGAAGGAAAAAAATCTAACCTATTAAACTATCTATTATACTTTTTTTTTTTTTAAATGCAGGAAGATAAAACCTCTGATCACTTAAGGAATTTGGATGTAAAAAAATGAAGAACATATACATGATAGTGCCCGAGGATGATTCTTCTCAATGTATACATATGTCAATGTGTGTGTCTGTGTGTATTTGTGTGTGTGTGTTGAAAAATATAAAATTTAAGATAAACTTTTTTATTTCTCTACATGTGGCAGTGATGAGAGTCTCTATCAGCTCTGATTTTCGAAGGCAGCATCATTATTAGATGAGCACAGACTCTCGTAGCCTTTTCTTGTATGTTCACACCAATGCAACATTTGTGTGTGTGTGTGTGTGTGTGTGTCTGTGTCTATATCTGGCTATCTTCGGAGTGCCCTGTGAGCTGATGGCTTACGACACCTGCACTCGCATCACCTGAGCCTCAAAAGGGATGTGTGTTTGCGTGTGTGTGTTAAAATATTGACCAGCGCAGCACCCTTTCCTGCAGCCCGAGAGCCTGGAAAGCTGCGTGCTTTATATATGTTTGACTCAGACCGGTGCTGTGGGAATTCCATTCAAAAGATAAATCTCTGTTGTTGGCCCAGAATTTGATCAGAAGACAGATGCATTTATCGACACTCTGCAACTAGCTAAGTCCAAACCATATGTTGTCTGTTACTACGGCTTTTAATCCACATTTTCATCATTATCATTATCATAATCGTTTATACATGAAACGATTTACAGAAGGAAACAGCCGTCACCAGTTGAGATGATGTTGTGATGAATTGGTTCCTGGTTTAATTGTTGTTGTTAGTGAGAGCATCTGCAAAGCATCAGTTTACCCATCCATATATTGTTTTATTCATTTGGATGAACATACCTTCAAGACACAGTCACACAATATGATGTGTGGTTGGATTGAGCAGAATTCTCCCAGGGTCCCTGCAGGAGAAACTATCTCACAGTCCATCAGCAGGTCTGTAACAGAACGGCCAACTGTGTCAGACATGGCACTTGGAAACTGCAGAGTCCCCATCCCCCCCTAACTTTTCCTCTTTGAGTCTGACTTTCTCTCTGTGAGTGGAAACAAAGTAGGCTTTATATAGGTACATCACAACACAACCCCCAGCCTCAGTGGCAGCGCATCCACCCACACAGTGCAACGCTCTCACACCATTGCCTGGAGTGTGCAGGGGAGCAGGAAAGAATGTCACAGCTATTACAAATTCTGTTGTCTCTGTCTTTGGGACAGCACCAGCCACCCAATTAACCTTTGGTCAGAAGGCACACACGGACATATTAAGAACATTTCATTCGAAAAGGAAGCAGCACTGCTGTCACCCGTTCAGTTTCCTGTTACCTCCTGAAAGGGTCTCATGTTGTGGGATTCGATAGACTAATGGACATTTCCTTGCCTTTGCCATTTTCACCGTCTCTTCTCACCTTCTTGCCTCATTAGTCGAGTATTTTTCTGTGTGCACATAACAATCAAAGATGCACAATAGAATTCACAAAGTCTTTTTAGGCTTAGAATTTTGAGAACATGTGTGTTTATCCTAGTTTTACTTATTTGTGAGAAATAAGTGGACAAACAAAGGTGAACACAACACAAGGGCGAAGATAAGCATGGCTGAGATGAGTATAGATTAGTATTAGTGTATGTGTAGGAGTTCATCCTGTTGTCCAGTGATTATTTACTGAAGCCCTCACGTTGCCTGTTGTTCACCTGGAGCACCACAGTGCCCTGAACACTGAGAGCTTGAAGGACAAGATGAAGGACAAGATGTTGTCTCATTGAGTTATATATAGTCCGAGCTACAATGTGCTTTTCATGTAAGTAAAGGTCTGGCTCATCCACTCCAGGTCAGACATAATGCATGTCAGATGTAACGTTTCCACATTTCCACAGTTCTGTCTGTTGATAACCTGGTCGCTTATATAAGAAAACCATAAGAAAAAAGAACAGATGTAGCCTGTGTAAAATATGTTTCATGGTTAAGTTGGTTTCCCCAATATGAAGCATGAGGTCTGTTATTAGAACCTGTAGTTTAACAATTGCCCAAACAGCCATTCAGCAGTGAGTATTTTCCGTGGCAAAAGTATAACATTATTAAAAGACTAAACTATATCGTACAAAAACAATATGCGTATCACTTTTCAATTGGTGCTTCTGCTTCATTCACTGACAATGTCTTCAGCCCTCTTATGAGGGACATGTGGGTTTCATGAGCTGGACAGTTGTGCAGCACTTTGTTTAATATTGATGGTGGTAGAGAGCTCTGTCTAAACATGTGAATATGAAAATCTCATATTTGCTTAGTGAAGGCCACACAACATGATTCAAATTGCTTTCGCTGAGTGCCCTTCATAGACACGTCTCTTCAGGTGTCGCTCATAACAGGCTGGAGTAACTGAACACAAATTTACATGTAAATATTATATTGATCTTCTCTTTCTTCATGTCCTAGCATGCAGCATGCAAGGCCCCTGCAGCAGTGTAGGGGCAGGTCTACCACCATGAAACAAAGCTCCGTGGGTATTTTTAACATTTGTGAAGCTCGGCTGCAGCTCTTCAGGGTGCTTGAGTTAAGAGCTTCCAAACAACCAGTTCCTGTGCTTAGCCACTCTGAGTACACACAGTAATTTACAGTCAATATAATACTGCATCGGGGGTGGGTTGGGTTTTTGGAAAAGACCAATTCCTCTCAGGTTCGGGTCAGGCTTGGTTTAATTTTCTATCAGGCTTGGATGGGTCCTAGCAAAAAAATACGTACCAAGCCCCTCTCTAGTCTTTACAACTGATTTCCTCGGAAGCATTTGCACAGAAGAGAAGGACGATCACTGGTTTGACCGTGTCTCATGTGTGTTTTCGTGATCAAACATAGTGTGGGGATCAGTCGAGGACTTTTCCCGGTGAATGATCGTGTAGTGTGGGACTCTCCGTCGCCACTCAGTCATGTAGTATGAGTCCACATCAACCACAAGACTCCCGAGCACACGTCAGGAAGTTGTGTGGTGTGAGCTGCACTGACATCCAATGACTTTGAAAGGAGTTGTGTTGTGTGAACTTGGGGTTTAGAGATCTCATCGCTGTCTCTTCTTTATATCACCATAGCAATTTAAAAGGACACTTCACTTACCGACTGGATGTGTATAGTAGCCTAAATGTGCAGGTGTTAATACTATAGGGTGGGGGGGCAGTGTGAGATGTGAAAACAAGTGAGAGATTTACTCTCATCTCTGGAGTGTATACAGTAAATTCTACAGTATATTCTGTAGACTATTTAAGTGATCCAGATTTGCTCAGCCCAAATCACTGCCATTAGCAACTGTAAAGACAGCAACAGATGGAGAACACACACACACACACACACACACACACACACACACACATAGGCAGACATAGGCAGGGTGCAGTGCAAATAGTAGAAAACAGAAATTTGGACCAATTTCCATTCCATTAAAGGAAAAGGTGGCCAAATGCCCCAACTGGACATCAAACATACATGAACACACAGACTATCTACTTTTATTTCCTTTTTTTTGTCAGTGAGGTAAACACGCCCAGCTGTGGAGCAGCAGTGTCTGTTCCACCAGAGGGACGTTCCTTTTCGGCCTCCATGTGCATGTACAGTACGGCGTCTTCCAGGCCAATAACACTCCATCCATTTTTCATTAAATCCATCATTTCTCATCACGGATGCGGTATTCCCTCAGCTGCGGCTCCTGTGGTTGTTCCCCCTTGTTGAGGCAAGTTTGCTGTCAGCTAGTGTTACATCTCTCCCTCCCTCTCGCTCTCTCTAAAAGGGATTATGTCCATCAACGGGATTGCTTTTGCATCAGATCAGCAGGAACGGCTAACAGTTTCTGTCATCTGGTGTGTGTATGCCTGTGAATATGTCTGTTTGTGTGTCTGCGGGTACATCGTAGTTTCTGCTGGATAAACAGGCTCAGCCAGTGTAAATGTGTGCTGGGTGAGGCAGTGGGTGACTCCCCTCCTGACTGACTCAGCTGCCTGTCCTGTCACCCAGGCGGGACTGAGGCCAAGTCCTAAACAAGATTACCATTGAAACACACAATGACACACATGCATGCAAATATGATCTACTTTAACATTGCGTAATCTGCTTATGAGAAAAAAACGACTTTATAACTCAGTTGAATTCATTACTTGCCCTTTTTATAAAAAATATGAATAAATCCACCGACAAGGTTAATTTAATTATCTCAGTTTCAAATATGTTTGACTTGTTCAGATAATTTTCTTGAGAAAAATGTCATTTCTAATAATATTAGTAATATAATAAAATAATAATAATAGAAGTAAGACATAATTGAAATTAAATGACGGGATGTCACTGTACCTTTAAACATGACCTAGCAGAAATGTTTTGATTGAACACAGTCTGGGCACGAGAGTTGAACTCATCTTGATTTGGAACTGAAGCAACACGCTGGCTCTGTGTTTCGATGTGTGTGTGTTTCACATCCGTGTCATGGTACACAGAAATTGAACATGTGCTCTAATGGGCCAACAGCTGGTAAAATAAGCAGGGGCACATTTAGTGCTCATAGAAGAGAACACACACACACACACACATGCAGTGGTGCATGTATTGCCTGCTACTTTGCAATGTCTTCTCTGTTGCTTTGTGGTAGCGTGCTGACTGAAACCCACAGGTTTACAGCTACGATCAATTAAGCTGCAGTGTTAGCCTCGCTCTGCCTACACACAAATACACCCTCACACATAATTACGTATGTGGCAGCGGGCGCTGACAAAAAAATCCGAACACTCGTCTAATTGCTCGATCCAGCAGGTCATTAGGTGAGGATTGCATTCTGAGATCCAAGGGATGAATTCAATTCAGTTAGGTGATAAAGAGAAGCAAGGACGAAACGGAGAAAGGAAACATGAATGACCATCACACAATGTGATCAGAATCAGAATCTGCTTTATTGGCCATGTATACACATACAAGGAATTTATCTCCTACGTACAGAAGTAGACAAATAAACAAAATCAAAAAACAAGGACAACAAAGCAGAATAAGGTTACGCAAAATTATGATGCATGTCTGTCAAACAAATAATATATAGTCTTTATTTAAAAAAATACTTGCTCTTCATCTGAGCAAGAATTTCATCAATTTCCAATGTAGTGAACCATGTTTGGTGAGTCACATGTTGAAGAAACAGAACTGAAAAATCTCTAAAGAAAAATAGATAAAGACATGGTGCCATTTTGAAAAGGATGTGGATGATCTTCTGATCATCTAGCCTCCCTCTGGTAAATGTTTGGTTAATATTAAGCGAAGAGTGCAAGGTTAATGTCACAAAAAAATCAAACCTGACTATCTGAAGGAGATGGGATAAACAAGTCTGACATTTTTTTGTGTTTGAGGTTATAAAAACGTCATCCATGTGGATTATATGGCCCTGCTTTAAAAACGGAATAATGTCAAGCAGATATTTCAAAATAAAAACCTGCCATGCCCTTTGAGCCATTGTAAGGCCTTTAATGTGAAACATCTGTTCCAGGGGTGTTGCTGTTGTTGACACAACCTGTGAACAGCAATCAAAAACAACACAATGGAAGCAACTAGAAATACGTATTAAATGAAAAAAAACGGCATTTTTGTCATAAAAGAGAAACTGAGAGCAACACAGTGCTGGACCACATGACTACTGTGCTGAATATGTGCAGTGGAACTTGACATTGCAGTGAATGTACAAGGACAGCAGGTGCACACAGTGTTGAGAGTATTGAAAGACATCAACAGAAAGTAAAGCAGGAGCAGATTTAAAAACAGAGGGCTGATCGATAACTTTGTGGCCTAAGGGAGAAGGAGATGAGTTATACAGCTCCAATTTCACCCACATGCAATTCGACTCTTGCAGTGAGTTTGAAGTTTATGACGTTTGTTGTATTTCTGTTTTGGATAATCGAAAATTGCAAGTCCACTGTCCAGTGTAGGGAAATTGACAACATCTGCCATCGGCCTCAAGTCCTTATTGTCATCCAAGGAGGTCAACAAGGACATGGTGGTAACACACGGGGACGTGCCCCTTCAAACCGCAGCACGGTGGGGAAGTGGTCTGCTGAATTCAAATGGCAGAGAGAGCCTGGAAGATGGCCCTTGTCTTGGAAGGACTGTCATTGTCACCACAGATGAGACTTTTGACAAGGGGGGGTTCCTTCCTCTGCAAGATAACGACCCGTATGCTCCATGACAAAATAAAAAAAACTACTGTGGGCTTAGCTATCTTTTATTGATTCCTTCCATCTGGATTCAAATCAATCACCACTCATATGGTAGAATACACCTGTTTAAACTGGGGAAATAAAGACCCCTTGTTTTAAATGAAGGCAAAGTGAATATTTACAAAAATACAAGTAGCTGTGCTTGGTCATATATTTGGCTCAGACAGAAAATAATAACTTGTATTCTCAAGTAATGCGACAATAAATAAGTCTTTTCATGCAGAGCCTGCACCATCTGAGACGTGCTGTTCATAATTTAGTGGAGAGTCTGAGAAGTGGATTATCTGCCTGGTTATCACGTCAGCCAAAGCAGATGGCTCGCCTGGAGCGAGAGGAGTCGATGACGCTGCACATCCCCGAAACATAACCAGTCCTACACCAGTTACAGCCAGTTACACCATGCTGCAGCGTGTCGGATGACTGACATGATGTAGACACATAAAGTGACCTGATGTGTGTGTGTGTGTTCAGAGGGAGATCATCGGCTGCCGTCAGCCAGCATTCTGTCTCAGCCAGTGTGTGTGTGTGTGTGTGTGTGTGTGTGTGTGTGTGTGTGTGTGTGTGTGTGTGTGTGTGTGTGTGTGTGTGTGTTCCAAGGCCCATTGTATCTATTAGAGCTACGACCAAGGCCTTGGCCTATACATCACCCTGGCAAGCCCTTCATACCCTGAGGTCATATATCTACTGTGTGTGTGTGTGTGTGTGTGTGTGTGTGTGTGTGTGTGTGTGTGAGAGAGAGAGAGAGAGAGAGAGAAAGAGAGAGAGGCTGTACACTTGTTTGGCTACTTCCACACAGTTTACTCACGGAGCCGAGGCACTGAGACTGTTATGGCCCCCACAATGGCTATAACCAACTCACACACACACAAACACACACAGCAACACACACGGCCTCTACGCATGCACTGTGGTTGTTGAAGAGCCCCCTGTGCGCTCTTTAAGGGAAATGTGTTATTGAAACCATGGCATTATGGTGGTTGTTGGTCTTACCAAAGACCACACACACTGAGCGGCGTCTGTCATTCACGGTCAATGAAAAGCATAGTGTGTGTCTAAGTGTTAGGCTAATGGCCCTGCACTGTCCTCCCTGCTAGCAGCTGGTGCATCAGTCCTGTGGTTGTGTATGTGTGTGGGTTCATCTCACAATGATGTATTAGTGTGTTATTGTGCTCCTGGAAATGTTAAAGGTGGCCATGAGAGCACTCTGAGTGATTTTCTGCATATTAGCTTTTATTTTGTGCCCCACAACGGAGAGCAGGAAACAACTTCTAGCCAGTAAAATCCACCTGGGTAAGACAAAAGAGGGAACAGATATACACCTCGTCTTCCTGAAAGCAGTCGCTCATTAGCTATACTCGAAGGTGTGATGTGACAATTGCTGTTGGGTTTGGGCTCTGGGAGAGGGCTCCCTCACATGTGGCTCTCTCTGAGGTTTCTGCTTTCTTTTCCCCTCTTGATCGTTTTTTTCCGTTAGTTTTTCCTTAGGACAGAGGATGTCACACCTTGTTCAGCCCTATGGGACAAATTGTGATTTGTGAATATGGAAATATACAAATAAATAAATAATACATTTGATTGATTGATTGATTGATTGATTGACTGAAGTGAGTTCATAGATTTCCATCATTCTTAAATTATTTAATTGTATTTACTAATAAAATGAAAATGCAGTTTGTTGCACTTACAGCCAACAATCCCACAATGCAATGCATTGTGAACATTGCTTTTGTGTAACACTAACCCTGATGATGTAAATGACAACTAAATCAATCAGGAATGACTCAAATGTTAATGTAGATTGCTCCCACTAGAGTAAACTATGGATTACAGAGTGATCGCTCATTCTTCGAATAGCTCGGGTCCAGGAAGTAGATCTCCAATTCACTTTCTTGTTTTAGAAAATCCTCGTTGGCTCCTTTTAAGCAAGAAATCCAGCCGACCAGCTACAATATGAATTGTGACCATAAAACATTTGATTCTGAGCACAAAGAAAACATGGAAAAACAGAAAAAAGGAAAAGGCACAAGACTGGGTCCATAAATATTTTAAGAGTGAAGGAAAGACACATCCCATTGCGAAAGGAATTTCGAAAAACATCCAGTGCACTTCAACATTTTTTGTTAATTTAGTGTTTCAACTGGTTTCAATAAGTTGAGGTTTACATAGAATTTCATATATTATAGTATTGTCACTTAATGTAGTAATGCTAAACGTTCCGATCATAGGTCATAATAGTCGAGATGATATTTGTGGGTGTAGTTAACATTTCCATGGTAACAGCAAGCCCCACCAATCGGAGACGTCGCTAACACCACTGAGGATTGTGGGTAGTGTGGTACATCTGAGTGACATCCCAAATAAAGCATGTTTTCCTTATCATACAAACTTATTTCTATATTCAAAAAATGAATTGGATTTTTACTTACAACCACACAGTTGAGCTGTATGTACGGTTATAGTGAATGAATGAATGAGGTGATGATGTGGTGACCGCCTGAGGGGTTGGCTCTCTTGACAAAATGTCCAGGTCTACCACTACCACATTTTTATGGTGTATGTATATTTTAACAACTTAGTTATATTTACTTTAACTTTGTATTCATTGTCTTGTTTTGTAAGCTTCTCCTACACAGGATGACATAGTACAGAGCATACAAAGAGCCACTGGACATCCTACAGTTAGGATATTAGAAAATCTGTTCCCATCAATTCAGACGGTTTCCAGCGTTTCACTGTTGATAAGGAGATGTCTGGGTTGAAGCAAGAGCTGCCTAGTGATGTTTGTGCAAAGACTTCAATAGGCATCAACCTGCAAGGGCCTGCTGTCAGGACGTGTGTGTGTGTGTGTGTGTATGTGGGTTTGTGGGTGTGGGTGTGGGTGAAGCTGTTTCTGTTTTTCCTCAAATTCCTGGAGAGGATTGACAGCAGGTCCCCAAAGACACCATGCTGTCTGCTCTTCTTCTTCCCACTCCTCCTCCTCCTCCCCACCGCACCTCGCATTCCATCTCTGACTTTTTGTTTCTTCATCCTTTCACCCTGCTCCGCTTTCCGTCTTCCATTCTGAGCCTTCATTTGTCCCACTCTCCCCCTCCCTCTGTCTGCACTTCAATCTTTATTTCCCAGCATGCACGGGGGATCCGACAGTGAGTTCTCATCTTTGAGTTCGTATTCACTGGCGGTTCCATGTGGAGCCTCACAGCTCCTTCCGTCTGAGACAAAATAACAAAATCTGCTCCACATCTGTGTGTGTGCGCGCGTGTCTGTGTGTGTGTGTGTGTGTGTGTGTGTGTGTGTGTGTGTGTGTGTGTGTGTGTGAAAGGCCCCCTACCAAGCCTGTGTGCAACACGTGGCTATGTGTTTGGTCTGGACAGATATAAGGCTTTGCTAATATTGGTCTTGAATTAAAACTTCAGAGTGAGCTACCGCTGAAATGACGCAGGATCTTTGCAGACTGCAGCCCGTCAGTTAGTTGTTTTTTTTATTATTTCATACCAGATGTCTGTGTTGATAAATCACTCCTCTGTGCTGTGAGGGGATTTTCCTCTTCTCTGCTGAAAACCTTGCACACCAAGCAGCTGTTCACCTTACTGATGTGGCTATAAATAAGCAGTTTTTTAACATGTAACGAACACCATTTTTTCAGTCTTACAGTACCACAGGTGCTCTGAAACCTGTGTGCATGGTGCTCATGGAACTTAGGCCTCCTTCAGACCTGGTATTAACACCCAATCTGAGAGATCCAATCCCAAGTGGACAGAGTTAAGTTCTTCTGCTCACATCTGGCATTGAAATGGGTCCTGAATGGCAGCTTCTTCCCACAGGCCATCACTCTGTTGAGCACCTAACCAGTCGTACAGTGTCAGGAAAAAACCTGTACGTTCGTCAGCCACCACAAACCCCAATTATTTATTCCTATTCACTGCTACTAATTAATAATTGGATTATTAATCCACCAACTCTTAATGATCAGAACTCTGGACCCATGTGGATGCGCTGTATTTGTCCAATCACTTAGGAGGTTTGTTAATATCTGGTCTGAACAGGATCTCTGGCTGTGAGTGTCAACAGCCATGTAAAGTGAGGGACAAGGGAAAAAAAAATCAAAGGCAGTTTAATAGGGAGTAGCATCGGCTAAAAGGTGGATTGAAAATCCTTGTGCCACGTGCCTGGGTTCAGCTTGTGCTGCTAGGTTGCACCATGAGCTACAATGCAATCAGTTCAATTTAATATGAGGCTGTGCCTTTGGTGATATCCACCAATGCTCTCATCCAATTGTGAAAAGAAAACAAACATTTGTCCCTCCCATGCCTGCTGTTTATTACAGCCATGCCACTTGCCTAAGCCAGGGCCTCACCTCCTCTGTCTAGTTGCTGAAATGTAATTTGCAGTGGACTGCTTGTGGTTCTTACCTCATCAGATATGTTTTAAGCTGATTTTCAGGTTTATTATTAGAGATAGGAACGATAACCAACAATATTAATAAAAGAAATCCCATGTTATGACATTTTCCTTCCTTAGAAAACTTGATGGCCTTCTCTTAGATCCTACCCTCCCTATATGGCCCTTGGTGATATTTAAAACATCATATATGAACACAAATTGAAAGCACTGGGTCAGTTTTCCACATATCTTATGTCTGTCATATCCTGCATGAATATTTTCCTCCACAGCCTGGATTCTGCTGTAATGTGTGGTCCACATATATTTATCCAACAAGCCTGCCTGTGTGCTGTGCTGGGCTTTGCTGCACATCTGTTGGCAGACAACCATATGACAGATGAATAAGAGATGTGAGCTGTGTTGAAGGGCGACGACGAGATGGGCCATGCTTAATTAATACGCGAGGATTGCGATGGCTTCCCTCAGTTGTTGTGCAGTGGCAGACGAGTGTTGGATTCACGATGAGCTCATCTGTGTCTACTTTAAAAGATGCACCAGAGCCGCGTGCGTTGCGATGCTTTTGTGTGTGTTACTCTGGACAAGAAGAGACAGTTGTGTATTCTCAGGATATATGTCTACACTGAAGACCACTTTAACCATGTGTGTGCGCAAACCTCTACTGACTGACTGACAGAATAATCAGGTTAACTAATTCCACGACTGTCAGGCATGTCAGTACCTAAAGATTGTCAACTGTGGTACTGGAAAATGTCCTTGATCTTCTACCCGAAGCTGTCGAAGTCCAACTTGGACCTAGGAAAATGGTTATCTAAACATGCTTGTTACATTACTTCTGTTGTATTTCGGAAACATATTTTTCAAAATTTGCCAATTTTTGGAGATTGGCGTGGACATATAAAGGTCTATAAAGCTGGGTCTATAAAGCTGCTTTCAGACATGCACTGAACTCCAGAGAGGGGCTGTACGTGAGAACACAAATGTCGTGAGAGCCTGCTGAATCTCTCTGGAGTTTCTCCTCGGCAGCCCCTTAGCAAAAACTCTGAATGTCTGAATGAGCCCATGTGAGAAAGTAGCAGGAGATTCTCCAAAGGATTCAACGTGAGGGCATTAAAAAAAGAAAGAAAGTTTAAAAAAAAACAAGACTTTGAACACTGACTGCAGATGAAAGCACAAGCTCCATGGGGGTAAATATATTATCAATAATTGTATTAATCACAGAAAAATCACTTATTCAGATACATAATCACAAACGTACTGAATAGGTATTCAGTGAGTTATTACCAATAACTGCTGCTTTTAGTCATGCAGATGTGTAGCAGTTCAATGAGGTTTAGGCCAGAAGACAAGAGTTGTGTTAGTATAAAAACCCACTAAGTAGACATTATTTAATATACACATGATCCAATAACCTTCCACGATACTTCTGAAACAGTAGAAGAAAACATTAATTCAATTAAAATAAACTCAATCACAACATGTGCACCTTTTAGATGGATTCATATTAGAAGTAAATAAAGAAGAAAACAGCAGAAGGCCTTTATAATCCATGTGTTTCCTTGTTGTATTCAGTTCATTAAGCCAACATAAGAAAAAAAAAGACTCTTTTTTTCCAGGCGGTCACACAACATACATCATATTGGATGTGCAAATGTAATTCTATAATATAAACAGCACAAGATAAAATATTTAATAGTTTCAGTACAATAGTTGTAATATAATATTTATTTGTTTCTAGCACGGCTCTATTGTGTTGAAAATAATTGAGTCTATCAGATTGATGCTTTTTACCAAAAGTGGTGGTTCAGGGCGATTTCCTTTTTGTAAACACTGTTAAGTCTGTTTGTGAACACACAGGTGGGCTGTTCAGTGCATACAGGTGTGCACCAATGTTTATTTATTTGTATTAATACCAGCTTACTTGCATAATTAATTTGTTCCACACATGCCTTGATAACAATGCCTGCTGGTTGGCATTTGCAGTGCATGGTGGGTATGTCTGTGGGAGTTTGAGGTAAAATAGAAAAAGAAAATCTGGTGCTTGTGTTTGGGTGTGCCTCGGTGCTGTGTACCTGCACAAATGCCAGCATGTTTGCTCACCTCCCTGCGGTTGTGTGTTTGTTTGTGTGGGTGTGTGTGTGTGTGTGACAGTCAGCTAGCATGCATGCGTGTGGTAGGTGGAATAATGAAGTGGATTATGAGTCATCCAGCAGTGTGATGAGGAGGAACGGATCGATAACTAGATATGTGCGAGAGTGTAAGAGTGCAGCAGAGAGAGGAGAGTGTCTGGGCCATGAAATGACATTGTGATTCTGGAGAGCGAGGGTGTGTGGGCGGCAGAGAAAGAGACAGAGAAGAAGAAAAATGGCGAGACCGAGTTGAGGCAAGAGGAACAGCAAGAAAAACATGGACATCGTATTTTCTTTTATCATTTGATCAAATCCCACGCTCCTTTTTTTTTTATCATACTTGTAACATTCACTGTCACATTTTAATATCTCTTGTCCTTGTACTCTACCTCCTCACCGCTTCCTGTTCAGATGGATTTACCCGTCGAAATAAAAGGAGATGAAAATGTATGAGGGCTTACAGAGTTAGAGGCGTACACACAGAAATATGAGACAGCCATTGTAGCAGGACTCTCTTCTCTGACTGTCTTCGCTCAACGTCAAATCCATCGTCTCTTCTCGAGACAAATGGTTTTTAATCAGAAGAAATCCTCCCACCAGAGGAACGCTCATAGTCTGGACAGTGATGGGCTTCACAAATCAAAGCTAAACCCTTCTGCTGCTCCTTCCACAGTTCCAGATATAATTTTAGCTTTGTCATGTCACATCTGAAAGATTTATTTTTTCTTGTTGTTTGTTTGTTTTTTGCATTTTTCTTTTTTTTGGGCTGTCACCCTATTTTTTCTCCCTTTTTTTGTAGATTCCAGTTTGTCTGCAGAATTTTTTTATACGGACTCACTCTTGATGACTTATTTTTGGGGTTTTCATCTGCTACGGTGCGTGCATGTGAATCTGTCAGCTCAGTATGGAGGCTACAGCTCAGATGGAAAGCGGTGAAATGGAAAGCCAAGTCAAAGTCTCTGCTGGACACCACAAATGAGGACAGATCGTCGAGCGAACATGGCTGGGGCCGGCAGTCTTTTTCTGTCTCTCCCTCTATAGACCAGTCTGGTGTCTGGTATTTTCTCTTTGTCTAAAATCTCCTTCAATAGCGACTGGTGAATTTTTCTTATTTTTTCACATATACGTCCTCCAAAAACCACTCATGTTAAGGTATTACAAGCATGTATACTGCTTAGTATTGGTGAATATTTGTATTTTTTTGTTGGTGGAGGGTTGTTTAAAGGATTAGTTCATCCAAAAATGAAAATTCACTCATTATCTACTCACCCCTATGCCGATGGGGGGGTGGGTGAAGTGTTTGAGTCCACAAAACCCTTCTGGAGTGTCAGGGGTAAACCTTGTTAGAGCAGAAACCAATGCAATTGAAGTCAATAGTGAGTCCTTCTTCAGATGTAATACAACATCAGAAAAACCATCACATGCCTCCATACTGCTCCTGTGGTGTCATCCAAGTGTCCCGATCCCCCGACATTTAAATTGACTCAAGTAGGTTTCCAAAACTGCTTCTGACCTTACCTTCAGATACTGCCCTCTCTGGTCATGTGCTGAATATGATCTTGCATATGTAATGGGACTGTAACAGTACTTTCTGAATAAGTGTGAAACCAGTACCACATGTGAGTTAGCCATGATGCACACACAAACATGTAAAACACTGCCTGCCAGGCAGTGTTTTACTGAACTGATCCTAGGAACTGATCCTAGGGATAGGCAGAAAGATTCTTACTGAATATTCAGTAATTCAACTATTCAGATCGAATTTCCCTCAATTTGAATGAGTAGATTATGGTCATCTTCAAAGAAAGATTTGACACTTAAACATTTTTACTATCCACTATGTACCCACAGGACACAAACATTTTTGAAAACATTGCATAAACTGCAAATATTGTCAAATGTAACATGGGTATGAACATGCAATGTATCTCAACAACTGTCATTTCTGCCATTTTAAACATTTTCTTTCTAAAAGAAAGAAGAAAAATCGGAGGCATACCACTGCATCATGTTTCTGACTAACGTGTTATAGAAAGACTTGTGTCCTCGCAACACACTGTACAGCACCGGTTTATGCTCACATCCTAAATAAAGGATTCAGTAAAGGATTTTTCATCAAGTCAGATCAGATCAGAGATCAGCAATAGTTTGCTGTGGCAGTCTTGTAAACAAACACCTGGAAAAATTACAGGCTTCACATTCCTGATCCTCCCTCTGGACAAACATTGCCTTCTATGTGTCTGATGTTTATTGAGGAACTGGTGTGGGATACACATGTCCTTATTCAGCCATGGGTCTTTAGTTAACTTTGGACAAATACTGTGTCCATACATCAGATACACCAATTACACCTGATATTAAAGTAATTTAACATGATCACAATGATTGGATTGCGACTGGTTGGAGCTTGACCACATGAACATGCAGGTGTACATGAACCATAGGCACAAAGCACAGAGTGTAGTCAGATCAGTCAAACCCCCTTCAGAGGAGGTCGCAATACAATGTTACCACATTGAACACAAAGATAAATGCAATTGTTATTCCATTTACAACAACTATGTAGGTGTAAATAATAACTACATGCTACAAGTTTCAAACCAGTGAGTTAGCAGCAGCTAGGCTGCTAGCAGCTGTTAGTCCTCAACTATGGATGTTACTCTAGACCCACATACATGGAGCAAAGATGAGAGCAGTTGTCAGAGATGGCTTCTATTACCAGTTTGAAAAATTTGCACACATGATAAATCAGCTTCATAGATTTCTTACTTCTTTTCTGTTTCTTTTATCTTTTTTTGTTTGTTGGTTTTGTTTGTACCTGTACAAGTGAGAGGAGGATGTCACTTCAGATGGAGTGACCAGGTCTCCATCAGTGTGGACACTTGAGACACACCAGGGCTACATAGAGTCAGAGGAGACAGTGGGACTGTTCCAGTCACATGCAGCTGAATCTAATGTAATAACATGAATACCATGAAAAAAAAGTCAAGAGAAGTCAAGTTTCAACACAAAGCTTTATTGAAGACACAGATGGTCGATGGTTGGATAGACGATTGAGGAATGCCTTTAATCATGGACATATGAATAGAATTAGGACAGTTTACTAATGATGTCAAGCTAGGGAAAAGAAGAACTAGCTGTTCAGCTCTTTGTTCTACTGATGGCCTCAATTGAAGATGTGCTTTTGCAAATGACTTGATCTACAGAACTATAGGTGCCTTAATAAATACCTGTGCAAGTGTGTAAATACTTACTATTGGCAGAAATAGATTTGTTGCCATTTAGTGTAGATAAAACAGAGCAGCATTGCCCAAAATTAAATGAAGCTTATATAAACTCTGATGGTTTAGATTGACATATGGGGTGGCATAAGTGAGGCCAGGGGATGGAGCGGGTCGTCCACTAACCAGTAGGTTGGCGGTTTGATTGCTGCGCAAGATACTGATCCCCAAATTGCCCGTTACGGCTGATTGATGTATGGTAAAGTGCTGCTCATAGATGCACTCTATGAATGTACAGGTGAATGGGTTAATAGCATACTGTACTGTAAAGAGCTTTGAGTGGTCATCAAGACTAGAAAAGTGCCCTACAAAATAAATACAGACTATTTACCATATAATTCAGGGGGTAGAGCGGGTTGTCCACTCACCATAAATGACGGCTGTGTGTCAGTGACATGATAAAGTGCTGCACATGGATGCACTGTATGAATGTCATCATTACTAGAAAAGTGCTATGTGAATACAGACCATTTAACATTTAGCATAAGTGAATCATTCTTAGCTTTGCTTCCGCATTTGAGCAGCTGATAATTCTCATCTGACAGTCTTGTATACAGTCTTGTATACAGACACAGTTTCACATGTCACATTGAATTCATTATTGTGAATGGATGCAGTCACCACAGATGAGATAGACGCACGACCCTGCACCGACTAAAAGTTCTATGGAATGTAAAGGTTAGCGTGTATATGTGAAGGATAATTGAGATTTTCCCCTCGAATGCACCTGTGGCCAGAGCTTTCCTGGACAGAAAGCATTCTCACGTGAGCGTGCACAGAGTCAAGCTAATTAACCCGACATGATCAACCACTTCATGTGTGAACGCCTCAACTTAAACACCACAGTGCACTTCAAAGTGACAGTCCAGACACTAATTAAAAGCACATTATATAGAAGTATGTTAACACTCCCTTCATTTTCTCCGACAAACCCAGTTGCAGCAGTTGACTTTAGACTGAATACGTCCACTGGTATTACTATTTTTTTTGTTGTCCATATTGCGGGGAAGTTAGATCATTATAGCAGGCAGCATGCCAGTCGCTAGTTCTGCTCTTCATTCACTTTTAGAAAGCCTGCTTTTGTGTTGCTTCTCTCCTGCCCTCCGTGCTTCTTTAGCAGCCTCCACTTAAGGCTCAAACTAGATTCTCACTGGAGAAACACAAGCGGAGTCAGAAAAAGCAAAGGCCAAAGAATGAAAAAAAAAAACAACCACGGAGAAGTGCTGCGGCGAAGCTAACCTTTACTGAGACTCACACAAATTGACAAAAAAGAAGAAGAGAGAAAAGAGCAGAGTGTTCCATCCGGACGAGTAACCTTTTCTCCAGCCACCAATCAGGCGACTGGGACCAGTGTGTTTGTGTGTGTGTGTGTGTGTGTGTGTGTGTGTGTGTCACTTTGTGTGCGATTATGTGTGGGTATTTAGGAAGTGTTTTCACAGTGGGGACATGCTGCTGTGCTTATTTAAGTGAGCGGAGGCGACAAACAACATGTGGATATATATATATATATTTTTTGTACTGTGAATGTGCATGTGAGTTTTACAAGAGGAGGAAGGACAATGGAGGTTGTGATTTCATAGCATTATGCATGAGAGTATGTGTCTTCGAGGTGAGGGCCGTACGTGCGTGTGTTTGAGACAGTGCAAGAGGTGAGCTGACATTTTCCCACCAGCCTGTTTATGACCGGAGGCAACAGGCGGCCACAGAGGCGACACCACTTCCTGAGTGGCTGGGGTCTCATTAGACAGGAGAGGCTGACAGTCGAGGAGAGACGCCGAGAGAACAGATGAGAGACTTTTGTACAAGGAGAGCAGGGGATTTCATGTAAAATGTTGATCTTTTGCTCTGTGTCTTTGGGCGATATGTTTTTTTTCTTTTCTTTTCTTTCATGCCGATGAAATATGACTCATGAGAGAGACGAGAGGTGACAGAGTAAAGGATTAATAGGAAGAAACGGAAAGACGTCAAATGCCCCCAAATGTCACCGGTATTCATTTACATATGGTTGAAAGCCTCGCTGCATTAAACCTGAGAAGAAGAGGACTCCCACCTACATTTTAAACATTTCCCTTCTTGACAAGCATTTCAGCATCATTCAGCAGTGTGGGCGAGTCATGAAGGTTATTTTCTTCATCGTCTTTCACCACAACAATGAAGCCAATAGCCGTGACCTGATAGCGGTCGCTCAGAGTGCGGCATCCGCCAAGAACAATCGCCCTGGCCGTGCCATTCTCCTTACTTACCTCTTTGAACTCATTATTTATCTTTTCTCTCATCAACCTCTTTTCCAGCAGCAGCAGGAGCTTTTCATAACTTCAAGAGAGCTCAGATTAACCCACAACATGCCAGCACCCAACAGCATGCAGACAAATCTATGATAATGGGGATTCATAGCAGAACCAAGCATTTCATCTTTCCTTTGTTAAGTCTATCAAAATAAATGTAAGTAAATTGGTATGCTCAATTGTAAAATTACTTATAATGCAGAATCAACTGTGCTGTAAATAATCGTTTTTCTATGCTCTTATACTCACTGACGTCTTACAACTGTGTGGTGGAAACAGCTGCCAATGTGAACCGGCCACCATTTGTTTCGTGAACCGACAAGTAGAGGTCACCAGCTCTCTGCCGAGCATTTCAACTCAACATGAGAGGGACAAAGAGAAGGGCTGCGGGTGGCACAAAACCATGAAACTAACCAAGCAAAACACCAAATTTGCACGAACTTACAAAGGCTGCTGGAGAAAAGGAAAACAATAACCAAACAACCTGGCTGCACTGGTCCTGCCTGTCAAAATTAAACACACCTCAGCTGCTAACCAATCAGACGTGATGACATTTCCAGCATCTGCAAGACAAAATAAAAGTATGTGCGCCTCCCACATCGGCTACAATAATTTACACCAAAAGACTTCAGTTAACTTTGAAAGTTTATTATCACACATATAACCTTAACATCGTAACAGAGACACCGAGCTGGACTCTCCCATGAAGCCACCTGACAGGTTCATAAGCTTTTATCAGCTGGAGCAATGGGTCAGACAGGCTTGTGATTGGTGGCTGGAAACAATAAAAAAGATCCAGGACCAGGCAAAGATGGGGCTCAAACAGGTCAGTCCAGGGTGTAGATCAGGGAGGAGGCTGTAGATCAGCTTCATTTTATTTTGTATGGTGTTGTAGAGTCCTGCACGTGGACTATACGACACCATTCTGAAATGTATGGGTATAATTATAGTACATTAATATGCTTTGCTACTTTCCACCACAGCACATGAGCGTATATCTCTGTTATCTTGTTCTCTGGATTCCCTCCAAGATCATCATCAGCGGATATTCAGGCTGAATTAATGCAAATGAATTGCAGTGACATCTCCGGGCTGATGGTGAGAGAACCTGTAGAGAGAAATATTAGTCTCACTTGATTTTTTTTCTCCCTTTCTTTCCTCATTCTTCATTTTGTCTTTCCTGTCCCACCTTGTCCTGGGGTTTCTCATTCAGCTCATACAGCGTGAGATAACATGGAGAACATATTCTGTCTCCTCTCCTCTCTGCTGTGCCTCTGAATCCATCTGAGTGCCATCGCTATAAAAGCACTAAGCGGCTTATGCTGCTCTTAGAAGAGACATGCATATCTAAAAGGCACCTTGCCTCAAGATTTTAGCAACATGTTGCTGGAGAATGACCTATATGGGTTTTGAAGACCAGATAGTAATGAAGCTGAAAATACTTTGAGCCCAGAACTTCACAACCAGAAAATTGAATCCAGTGCTTACCAGGAAATATCATCCTAATCGGGGTGTGATGCATCCTGCTTTATTTTCTTACCAGTAAGAAAAGACTATTAGCATTATGCTTAGCAGAGACTAGTAAACTTTTGTCGGATATTCTCCCCAGTTAGAAGTTGTCGACATACTGCATCTATCAATATAAGGAACGGACCCGCGCTCATTACAGTACACTCAGGGGTTGGCTGCAACACGACCATGACTGCACCTCAAAAGTAGCAGCCAGTTGCAGTTACAGTAACAGTCTCTGGAAGCGTCACAGACCTCAACGTACCTCACCAAGAATGCTTTTTAGATACTCTCCAAATCTTTTCTCTGTTAGCTTCACCAAAGCCTTAGAGTGAAGGCCATTAAACATCCATTCTCTGCCCCTGTCCGTCTTTCCGCCCCCATCTTTATTTTATTATCCATTCACAGGAATGAACGTGTCAGAGCTATCTTTGACTTCACTACCTATGCAGGGTGCATGTTTTTCTGAAATGCCACTTTCCTCTGCAAGTGCCCTCTTCCTTCCTGCCTCCCTGTTCTTTTTCTCCCCCTCTCTCTCTTTCTCCTTCTCTTTCTCACTCGGCACCTCCCACTCTCCTCTTCTCACATTGTCATCCTCTGCTCACACTCTTCATTCAATCTCTCTCTCTCTCTCTCTCTCTCTCTCTCTCTCTCTCTCTCTTAAAATGTCTTGCTCTCTCTCCGTTTGGTTTTTGCCACTCTGTTTTCATCTTCCACACTCCGGGGCGCAGTCCTCGCCCTATGCTAATAATGTTCCTGTGCTAAGAAAGGAAGCTGCTTAAGCATTCACATCAGGACTCAACACATGCACGCATGCATAAACAAACACGCGCTCACACTCAAACACACACACGCACACAGTGTGCATCCCTCCCTCCCCTTCCCTCCCACCCTGTAGTGAAGTTGCACAGCCTCACCTCCTCCCGACATGCCGAGCTTTGTCGCTTTTGTTTCTCGACTAAACAAAAATGCTTTTCTTTTTCATGTCCTAGAAAACACACCAGATGTCATTTTCTTGTAATTGCTTATTTTGTCAAACTGCAACTTTGTCCTTTTGTTGTTTAACAGTATAGTAGCATGATAATGCATTGTGCGATGTTTCTAATCAACCGGCAGGTACAACTGCATTACCTCTACCTGACACCTCTCAGGTTTAAGGGCCACTTGCCAGCTTGCTTCTTTCTTGTTGTGTCTCCGGAGGCTGTGTTTGTTATTCCCTCAAACCTCAAAGTAATTGTATGAAATATTAGCTTTAAAGAATCAGTCTTCTCTTTGTGACAGATGAGTAAAGCGGCCGGATTAGACTGCGTACTTTTTCATCTTTTCAACGGAACCTGGCAACTCAAAGTTGTTTGCATCAATGGAAAATACAAAGAGTAATTCTGCATTTACATGTGTTAGATATTTTGGTCCAAAGTGTCAGAGTTATGTACAAATGGAGCACAATCCAAAACACCATGGATAAAGAAGAAGCCTCTAAGAATATATTGAAGTACACAAGTACGAAGTGAATATACTTGGCAGAGACGAGCTCCTACAAGGTAGCAGTATAGTACAGTGGTATGTGTTTTAAGACAAAGATAGCTGGAAAGTAGATTTTTTTGTGTTGTATATTTATTTTTAATGTAGGGTTCATTGAAAATGCGAAAAACATCAACCAATGCACAAAGACATCTCTCATAGCTGGAAATATTTAATTCCCAGTGACAACCAAACTTTGACAACAGCAAAAAAAGACACAATGTTTATTGTAATGGATTATCCATCTAAATCAATTTCACCTGCACATCAACGTTTATGAGTCTGGAGTTGTTGGAGAATATGGAAGAAAATATAAAACCCAATATTAAACACTTCAGAAAATACTTTTGCTTTTTATTGGAATTGTAATACATTTCTGAGACACCCGACAGGGCTTAAAGATAAACTCCATCAGTTTAATACATTTATTTAGTCATCAAACGGAGTACCAATTATATTCTGGGAAGAGTGTAGGTGCATGTCTTTGGAGTTTCAAGTCCCTTACAAAGAAAACAAAAATAAACTACATGTCCAAATATCACTCTATTTTATCTGTCTAAGGTTTTGGTAGATTACGAGACAACAGGTATTTTTTTCATTTGTAAAGAAATCAATTATTATCTTTATCAGGCAAGAGTCTAACAAAAGATGTGTTGATTAAGAAATGTTGCATCATGGGAAGTGTTTGTTTTTTTTTAAGCTTATCACAATACTTGGGTCTGTACTGCATCAATAACCCTTCTTATTTAAATCAAAGTTTGCTGTTCAACTTTATGGAAGTGCAATACTAAGGAAACCGTTTTAGAAACTTTCCTCAAAAAGAACTATCTGATTTTCATGTCCCTATTTTTGAAGACATTTTCCAGTCTATTGTTCAACATTTGTCAGGCTTAAGAATAAGACTTGCAAGTAAGGTTCATTAACATTTCTGTTTTGTGCCTTTTCATTTCCACTTATTTAGGAATTACTTTTATTTCAACTCATTTGATAATTTGAACAGATTGATTATATCTTACTTGCATTGACATTTCAGGATCATTTAATGTTAATTCTGGAGAGGAAAACGTAATCTCTATCTCCCTCTTTCTCTCTATCTATATCTATATCTATATAGATATAGATATATATATCCATAACCCTGATGATATTATCTAAGAACAAGCCATATATCATCCAAGTAGTAGTGGGAGTATATGTGTCTTTAGTCTGGAATCACATTTTATTTGTAAAGCCCATATTCACAAATCACAATTTGTCTTAAAGGGCTTAACAAGTTGCGACATCCCCTGTTCTTAACTCTCAACACGATTAAGGAAAAAGCCTATATATATTTACATTTTTTTAATTAGAGGCTATTATGTATTCACTCTACAACGCTTGAGTAACAGTTCAATCACATCCTCACCCACACAGACAAATCCTCCTCCTCCTCCTCCTCCTCCTCCTCCTCCTCCTCCTCCTCCTCACTGCCTTCAACCCAGCAGAGGGGGGTAATCTACACCAGCTTGTCCTGCGGGCAAATCTGTTAGGGCAGCAACACAAATTAACACATGTTTGTGTTTGTGCAGAACAAGAAATATGAACATTGGCTCATTTCATTTTTGAAGTTGACAGCATAATTTGATTTGCAACGGGAGGAAGGGAGGGAGGGAGGATAGAAGGAAGTAGAGAGGAAGAGAAGATTTGATAAACATGGAAGTATAGATTGCGGGTGAGCTTGGCACGGGGCAGAGATTGATGGATGGATGGATGGACTGATAAATATATGGAGGAAAGGATAGCTGTGATTAAACACTGAGGTGTTGCTACATATCGCTGTTTGAAATATTAGCTGGCATGTGACAGAGAGAGGGGGGGTTCGGCATTTACCATAAAATATTTACAGTAAAAGACACCCCTGACTTACAGCCTGTCACATGCTATGTTAACCAGCTGTGTGTGTGTGTGTGTGTGTGTGTGTGTGTGTGTGTGTGTGTATCTTCCAACAGCTGCTATGTATGGTGACTTAGCGTGAATTTGATCTGTCCTTAGTTTGCACAGTTTATTCTGCATTATTCATTTACTCCGGATGTGTTGCTTATTATCACACAGCACACTGCCACCAGTTTATTTCTTTGCCCACTGTCAGCTTCACAGATTATAATGACAGAGTTTGAGTGATGAGGATCTGATAGGTTGAATAAATACGCGTCAACACACACACACACACGCACATTTACCTCCCTCTGCAGCTTATCTCTCTCTCTCTCTCTCTCTGGTTGTGTTATTCAAATGGACATTAACTTCTGTGGCATTGGTTTACTCACTGAAGATAAGTCGGACCTTTGGAATGCAAATTCAGACACACTCATGCACGCAATTATGCACATCAGCTGTCTTAGTAACTGAATTAGTTAGTGGATGAAGAAGGAAAAATGACTCAGACATTGTATCCTCTGTGCTGTGTATATTTGTATGTCTGTAACAGTTTCACACACACACAATTGTAGGGACAGCTCTTTTCCCTTTATTCTGGCTACTTATATTCATTTGCTTTCCGTCAAAATTAAATTGTGATATTTCCTTCTTTCCTGTTCTTATTTAAAGCTGCAGTAACATTTTAATATAGCGTTATGAAAGACCATTTAAGGTGGTAGTGAAAACTCTTAGCATTCAATGCACTCCATTTTGGTCGCCACCAACTCAGAAAAATCTGACTGTGATGAAAACATATCTTAAATTATGTTCATTTTCTACTTATTGTGTCATTCTTGCACTCAGTGCTGAGTAGATAGCAAACAGTGGGTTTATCCGAGCTTTCTCACTGGAAACAGTTGCCTGCTCACAGAAACCAATCCATAATGCCAGTGACCCCCACATCAAAGTTGTCATGTGATCCGTTGATAACCTTAAAATACTATTGGATGTTTTAGAATTGTTGGTTTGCATGTTCTCATAACTCCATAGGTTGTTAAGTTGTACGCTCAGTGACAAGGAGTATAGTTTGATATTGTAGTGATGAGCCCACAGCGGATTATCACTTAACTTTGCAATTCAACTGCACTCCACAGAACACCAAACTCTGTTCATATCAATGCAGTTTCCTGCAGCAGTAGGCAACGGATTTACAGGGAAACCCACTGTGCACCTCAACCAGGCCCCGAACAAGAGAGTTAGCATCTACCTGGTGATATTATCTATTTCATTAACATTATGATTTAAGGGGGAACCTGAAATCAACCTGTTTACTGTCACATTTTAATGGAAACATTACAAAAATACTTTTATTGCTATTTTGTATGTATTGCACATCGAGTAACATTATTTGTATTTTTGGCCCCACCTGAACCACAGCACCTGTTGTCACATGACAGTTTAGACTTAAAAAGCTTTCATCTGTGTTGCTACATGTCATGTAGGCGTACCTTTAAGAAAAAGGTCCTGCGCACATATTTCATGTACTCTCATGATAATACACTCTACCTTTTAATGCTTACCAACATTTTGCCGCCGACGCAGTTTTTCACCGTCACCATGTGAACAGGGCTCACCTGAAAAAGAGTGTGTGCTCTGCGTTGGTCCCCCAGTGCTGTCTAAATAAGGGTTGAATGACTGAATATCCTGTAGCTCCGTATTCATTATTTCCAGTGAGGAATGCTTTGTGCCTCATCAGCATATTTCCCTATCCAGTTTGCCCCTCAGCCTGCCGTTGTCTTCAGGGTTGCAGTGTGGAGCGAGCAGATATAGATGGAGTACTGCTGAGGCACTGTAAATATTAGGAGCTGGTGTTGCACCATTTGTTCTAAGCAGACATCTACAGACTGATGGGCAGAGAGGAGAGGGGAGTTTGGTGAAGATAGTGAGCAGCATACAGACTTTGCAATTAGCATCACAAGGGCAGAACTTTATAAAGTCCTATAATTATTATCATATATAGATCAATAGGTCATCCAGCCACAATGAAACACCCTCCCAGAATTCCACATTTTCCATCTGTGTTGTGTCAGGAGATTTTACCATTCCTGTGATACAGGGATGGAATCAGTTGGACTGTTGAGGGAATATCTAGGCATTAAAGAGTCATTATTAAAACACTGGATATGAATAAAACTCTGTCGACAGTTGTAACACTGTCTGCTTGGACATTTGTCTACAGGGACTGAAATAGGCTAAAAATATCCATAAATCATTTGCTCTCTAATCTGCTTTTTTTTTTCACCCGTTCTGTCTCTTCCTTTGACTTCCTCTACCTCTTTTCAAGCCCCAGTCTCTTGTTCCCTGAGTGCCTGTTTATCTACACTGTCAAACTTTCATTTTTCTCCAGTTTACCTGCATCGGTGATGGTTACCCCCCCCCCCCTTTACTCTCTCTGGCTGGTGTTTTTTCTTATTTTGTCGTTCTTGACATCAAGAGTCAAAAGGACAGATAGTGAAAGAGAGAGAGAGAGAGAGAGAACAGAGAGAGAGGATTATGGTACACAGACCATGACTGTGAAAAATAGATGTGTGCAGAGAAATAAGTATTATCAAAAGAAATACCATCTTTCTCTTCGTCTAGCCTTTCCCTCTCTGGTTCGACAGAGATAGCAGGGATAAAAGCTGGATTCCTGGATCAGGGTTCACCTCAGTATTGTCATCCCGGGGAGCTTAGAGGCCGAGCGGCCATATCGCAGTCTCAGTGATCACGGAAGGTGGCTTTTAGCCAAACCTTAGACACAGAAACATATGATCTATCCTACACAGCCGGAGAAAATTGAGTGTGTGTGTGTGTGTGTGTGTGTGTGTGTGTGTGTGTGTGCGTGTGTGTGTGTGTGGCTTCATAAGAGCTCAAAGGCTGATAAAAACTCAACATTTACAGCATGTTGCCAAAGACATGGGCATTATAAGCTCACTGCGAATGCTGCCGTACAGCGCTGAGGGAAACGTGCCGAGTGAAGTGAGGGACGGTGTGTTAAGATATCTCATTCACAGCTTGTAGTTCAATCCAATAATAGCTGATTAATGATTTTACTTGATATTTGATTTGAGTTGTAATTTTTTTATCATTGCATTTGTTTTAATTAATTGTGTTTCAACACTCTGCCTCAAAATAATGTAAATCTTTATTTTTGCATTTTTTTCCCTAAGAATTATTTTTATTCTTAGAGCGCAAAATCCCTCATGAAGCCAAAAGGTGAGGAAATGGTTTCCCATCACCCCCCACAAAAAATATGTATTTATTGTACTTATATCATCAGATAATTTTCTTCGCTTTCAAATGCATTAAGAAAACAAGTCCTTTTTTTTTGCAGTGTGAGGAAAAAAAACAATAGTTAGCTTGTTCAGTATGTTCACATAAATCATACATTGCCTCCTACACTGCATGTTGTGTGGGAATGTGTGGGACCATGATATAGGAACATTCAGTAATAGGAGCAAGGTTGTTAGGAGGTAGTTTATAGTCCCAGCAGCTAAATTATTCTCTTTTTTTCATGCAACAAATTCCTGTGAGAAACACTTCCTTTCTCGCCTCCTAATCTTCAGGTCAGGGTGGACAGAAAAACATATTTTTTTAAAGTGTCTAAGGTTATGATGTCAAACAAATACAACAGATGCTTCAATAGAGATTCAGCAGCATACAAATAATAACACAATATTCGTCAGTCACCTCGACTTCATAGTGTTTGTTAGTATTCATTTGCTAACACTTGCTCGTAATCCCAGTGGCCCAGTCTTACTCTATGTTGACCCCTAACCCTCAGCACCTCCTTTCTTTCTCTCTTTCTTGTAAATTAACTGTCATTTTTATCCATGTTTTTCTCCTCTGATGTTATTTTATCCAAACTAAAAGATTGATCCATGAGCACACGGTGTCGCTCCTAATGCATGGCAGCCTTCAAAGTGCCCAAAAGTACCTTGAGGTATTTGAAACGATATATATATGTGTTTATCAGCGGTTCAGGTCAGTTGTTTAACATTCAAGAGGACGTTAATCTTATGATTGAATGTATCCGTCGGCAGGATCTTATCATCCGGAGCAGCTTTACAACTGCGTCTATTCACTGTTAAGAACCACATTTCCAGTAAATTCGTAAATCTCCTGTGCCTCACTGTTGCATTACCAAAGCTGCGAGAGCCTGTCCCTGAGAGAGAGCGCAAATCAATTCAAAACTCTAGCCTGTGTTTTGGGTTTTTTTGGCCATTTTAACCTGCGAATACTGCACATGTGCTTTTCACGTGTGTCTGCTTCCTCCTTGCTTCCTTCTGAGCAGCAAATATTATTACAACATATATAATATCAGGAATATAACCCACCAACCTATTGTGGCTATGTTGCTGCAACAGTGTTATACTTGGTTGTAGTTATAGTACGCAGCAGTTTGAGTGTTGGGATCAGTATGAAGATGAGATTTAAATTAGAGTGAGGGTTAAAAATATTAATGAACAGGTCCTTGTGATTTGTTTACCTGTGCATCTGTGAAGGTGAATTTGTAGCTCGTGTAGCTCATTGTATCTCTGTGTGTGTGTGTGTGTGTGTGTGTGTGTGTGTGTGTGTGTGTGTGTGTGTGTGTGTGTGTGTGTGTGGGTGAGACAGAGAGGGAGGGAGGGTTCCTTCCCCTGCTGCCCCACCACTGTTGCCGTACTAATCATTCTTCCTGCCTCGCTCCTTGTGATTGCCAGCCCATCCCTGCACTGCAGCTAAATTGAATCAATTAAAATCTCTCTTGTAGATGGCTGCTGTTGCTTCCACCAGATTAGGCTTTGATCAAGGAACACACAAATAAATAAATAAGCCGGCGGAAAGGGAACAGAAAATGAATGAACTCAATTAAACAGTCAGCCGAGTGATGTGTCTGTCTGCGGGTGTCAGTGGGAGGGTGCGGAGGCAAAGTGTCCTGTATTTGTTTGTGAGGGGGTCTAAATATGCAGGTTAAGTGATGGAACTAGTGTGTGTGTGTGTGTGAGAGAGAGAGAGAGAGAGAGAGAGAGAGAGAGAGAGAGAGAGAGAGAGAGAGAGAGAGAGAGAGAGAGAGAGAGAGAGAGGTCAGATGCTACCAGTGGACATCATGATAGAATAAACTAACAAGCGCATGTGTGTATAATGTCATATCCAATAAAAATGCATTTGATAATCACATGCTATTGTCATGAGAATCTGCATGAAATGGGCTTAACATACAGTCACAATGGTTCACCATACACTGTGAGTTTATCTGAATCTTTCATACATAGTAGGTTCAACTTGCAGCAGCTCTGTGAGACTTTTAGAGCTGTGTGCATACTAATATAGTCACAATGCTAACATGCTGGTGTTGAGCAGGTCTACTGTCTTATCGTGTTGACATGTTTGTTTTAGAACGCCCGTGCTAATTAGCATAAACACCACATGTAACTCAGGCTGGTGATGTGAGAATACATTTTAGAGAAGGATGGTCTTAGAATAAAAGTGAGAGGATGGTCAGTGATTACAGCTCATCCTGGGGGGAACATGGACAGCTGTTAAAAACTTCATGGCAACGCATTCAGCAGATGTTGACATGTATTATTCTGGATTTGTTGGGCTGACTGACCAACGCCATCCATACTCCACCTATACGAGGTGCTGTCAGCCTCTGACAGGATGGATATGTGAAATGTGATGCAGATTGCACACACGCATTTTGGGAATTGGTTGTGTGTTGTGTTGTAGAGTCCTTCATCTGAAGTGTTTAAAATGACACATTATGATTTTATAAAACTTTAAACATATTGCAGAGCTCGTAAAGACAGGCGTTGTTTTATCTGCTTCTAATTTCCTCTTCGTGCTGTTGCAAACTTAACACTTTCTCTATATTGATATTGACATATTGATACATTTCCACAACTCTCGCACAACTGAAATTTAACTTTACCCTTTTCCCCCTCAAACTTTCACGTTAAAAGCCTGCCAGCAGCCCAAAAGCCTGTCAGACTTTTAATCTGAAATATCTGAAGCAGGAAGTGCTGAGCAGTATTGGCAGCTTTACAGTGAATAAAATAATGGCAAAGTAGAGGGCATTTGAAATAATAAGTGCCAGAACAGTATATATTAAACACACACACACACACACACAGACACACACAGAGCAGCAGAGTGGGGTGAATGACAAATCTCAGTATTCCACTAATGCTCCTGTGAAAATACAACGTTCAAAGCCTCTCAATGTTCCTCACTGGCCTTTATCTGTTCATGATGGGAACATTAGTACCAGTCGTGGCATCGTCCCTTTCTGCAGCCTATTCCAGGAGCATGTAGCTCCTCAGATGCTTGACTCAATACATAATGTGTGCGTGCATCCCTGTGGGAATGAACAGTAGTGTTGACTGACACCAGGTAATGAGCATTCCATTTAGCCACAGAGTGGGACACCGTTGTTAGAATAGGATCACGGAAGAGGACAGGGGAGGAAATACTGTATGTGAGAATGGGGGGGGGGAGCGTGGAGAGTAAAGGAGAGTTCATGGATGAGGCTGATGGGTGTGAGGGATTCCCTGGATGCCTATGCCAGGTAATGGAGCTTTTAGCATAGAAATCATAGGACCAGGATGGGAGTGATAATGGTGGCCGGACATGAAATAGCTCTCAAAGACCAACGCTCTCCTATGGGTATACTTGAGAAGCCTTGTCTCATCAGCTCATTCATACCTCGCAAGCAGTCGATCTTTATGCAGCCGCAGTGACCAGGGGTCACCGAGAGGTGTATCTGGTAGAGGGTGGGGGGGTTGTAGATAGAGATGGGGCTGAAGTAGGGCAGATGTTGGGACGTACACAGGGGGGTTTGTTGTAAAGGAGCTTGGTGTACTGCGACTATAAAAGCCGACATAAAATTACATGTAATGATTGCTAACATATTATATATACTACTATAAATGACTAATGATTTCAAGCAATAAAGAATATCTGCTTCTTTATTACCTGTTGTGTTACCATGTTGCAGTTAGCTCCTGTCACCACCTGGGTGCTAGTTTTGTAGATTTGGCCATTGGTCCTGTTGGTGATAATACAACTTGACTGGATAGGACTTTATATTGGACAAGATGGTGAATATCCCTTGTAGGTTTGAGGGTCTGAGACATCGGTTATTACTAAACATGTCCCGCTTCATCACAGCATAAAAGACCTTCAGTCGAAGCGGAGTTTCACGTGTACAGTATGAAATTTATGCAGGGTGATAAAATACACCATGAAGCATTATGTCTTTGTGTAAGCATATCCATCGGGCATTAGAGCGGGATTTTTATTATAAATAAATTTTTAATCAAATGAAAGATGTGATAGAGGCGGAGGTAGGAAAAGAAAGGCTGAAGCTGATCTGTTGGGGGATCGTTGTTATTCTTTGCTTCAAATTTTTGGCTGAAATAAATATGGAGGCAACTTGAAGCATCTAATTTGTTTGGTCAGACTGACTAAACTTTGAATTTTAAGTTATTTTCTTTGAGAGAAGATGACTTCCATGTGGCTCTAACCAAAGCAGGGTCTGTTTTCATGATGCTTCCTTATCATCTGTATTGTGAGCTCTGTTCAGGGCTGAATATGCTTTTCTCCCAAACGAGTCTCTGTTATATTTAGCGTATCTCCACTTTAAGTGGCTCTAAGGGGCAATAACTCTTGTTTTATTGGAGGAAATGATTAAACAGTCAGGCTTGTTGGTTTTCCCTCCACAGCGGAGAAATCTGCCTCGTTATCTGCACTGCAGGTTCAAAAGTTGATTCTTTTGTTTGTTTCATTTTATTTATTTTTAATCAAAGGGATCAAAAAGAAAATTAGTAACAAAATAAATGAATAGTTGTGTCCGTGGTGTTATTCCCTTTTCATTTTTTCTGGAGAGTTAATTAATTATAAATTAGTTTTCCATAGGTGGGGAATATTAATTACATAAATGTCAATTCTTTGACAAATAATGTAATAGTGTTAATTTAACTTTTCAATGTCTTATTCATGCAAGAGGATATGTGATTAAAATTAAAACCCATCATCAGCAACCTATGTGGTATGGCTTCTGATAATATAGCTAATGTCATGGTAACGAAAAGGGAAATGTTTTAATTTTCCATCTCTTATCTTTCACTTCTGCAATTGTTCTAAATAATTAGTGATTTGATTCATGAATGCCCTGCAGAGATGCTTGTAATAGCTGTTGCAACTTCTGTACATTACCTGTGTATTTGCTTCATAAATCAATAATGTATTTTCTTTCAACTTGTACTTTGAACCTTAAATCATGTAGGGCTGTTGATTAAAAAAAAGAACACGTGATGCTTATTTCCTAAAATGAATCCCTGTAGAAATAAATTGTACCTAAGACAATTATCAAAAATCAGTGCCTGTATTAAAAAAACAATTTATATATTGTTAATGGATACAAGCACGGACCCAGACTAACACCTTCTCTCTTCTGTGTCCTCTCTTGCAGGGTTCCTGAGTACAGGTGACCAGGCAGCCAAAGGGAATTATGGTTTGCTGGACCAGATCCAGGCTCTGCGTTGGACGAGTGAGAACATCGCAGCCTTTGGCGGCGATCCGTTACGGATCACCGTGTTTGGCTCAGGCGCTGGAGCTTCCTGTGTCAACCTGCTCACGCTGTCTCACTACTCGGAGGGCAACCGGTGGAGCAACTCCACCAAAGGTAAAAACATCTGAGTCACCAGTGAAGTCTCATGGGATCTTCATGTCTATTTAAGTATGTGTGCAGTACGGAAGGGGATGTGACTGTGCAGAAACTCAACATAGATTTGATCAGTTTGGCTACATGTGTGTTTCAATGTGTGATTTTTTGTTTTGAATGGGATCTTTTATTCTGTAGAGAGAAGCTGCTGTTCCTCTATTTAACTGCTTCTATCACACTTTACACCGCGAAAGAGAAAACACTGCAGAGGTGAATCAAACTGCTCCAAGCATGTTTGGTGTGAATGCATCTGTTTGGATGGATTAAAATCTTTTTTTGCACGCAGGGAAAGACAGTGCATACAAACATGATAAATATTTTAAAAAATGTAAAGGACTGCCCTGCAGGATGCTTTGCTGAGTCAGGTGTAGTAGTAGCTCTAGTAGGATAAGGTCAGTTGTAGGGGAAAAAAAGAAAATGAGTTGCAGAATGGCAATATATTTTGTTCAGAGCAAATGGGAAAAAAATATAAGTGAAAAATATGCTTTCAATAATGAATCATTACACAACAACGTAATAAGTGGAGCATGCATGACACAGTACATGACATAAACATGCACTTAAAGCCTCAGTGGACTTCATGCTATTTAAAAGATAAGGTTGTTGCTATTCTATTTTCCGGAACATAAACAGCTGACCTAAGCTTTAGTAAACCTCACACAAAGACATACATGATAGTTGACATGCTATACTGCTGCCTGGTGTCAGACCAATACTGGCTGTGTGTGTCTTCATGACACAATGTTAATCCACAGACCAATACTGGCTGTGTGTGTCTTCATGACACAATGTTAATCCACAGACCAATACTGGCTGTGGATTGTTTTATGAGTCATTGTTAAGTACAGTGTTAGAGGGGGCACTCCTGTGTTTCCCGTGTCTCGTTGTTGTTTTTGGTCTTTATATGAAATTTGTTAATTAATAAAATTCCGAACATGACCAGTCTTGTGAATGTAACTGTATATCCAAGCAGTATTCAGTTGCAGTCATGTCAGTATGTGAATCTCTATGCAAATTTTGATATTGTTACATTGTACTTTTTCTCTGAACAATGTTCTTGAATCATTAATCACTTAATCTCTACTGTCCTCATCTCCAGGCTTGTTCCAGAGGGCCATCGCCCAGAGCGGCACAGCCTTGTCCAGCTGGGCCGTCAGTTTTCAGCCTGCTAAATATGCCCGGATGTTGGCCCGTAAGGTGGGCTGTAACCTGGAGGACACCGTGGAGCTTGTGAGTTGCCTGCAGAGAAAACATTACAAGGAGCTGGTGGATCAAGACATCCAACCAGCCCGCTACCACATTGCCTTTGGGCCTGTTATCGATGGAGACGTTATACCTGACGACCCTCAGATACTCATGGAGCAAGGTACCGATTCACTTCGCATTTAGAGCTAGCAATTCTCCACTTCGTTCTCACCCTAAATCTATATCCTCCACACACTCTCTTTCCAGGTGAATTCCTCAACTATGATATTATGCTGGGGGTGAACCAGGGCGAGGGCCTCAAGTTTGTGGAGCTTATCGTGGACAACGAAAATGGCGTGCAGGCTAATGACTTTGACTACGCCGTGTCCAGCTTTGTGGACGACCTCTATGGCTACCCAGAGGGTAAAGATATCCTACGGGAGACCATCAAGTTCATGTACACCGACTGGGCTGACAGGCACAACCCAGAGACTCGCCGCAAGACACTGCTTGCCCTGTTCACCGATCACCAGTGGGTGGCGCCAGCTGTTGCCACGGCTGACCTCCATTCCAGCTTTGGGTCACCAACATATTTCTACGCCTTCTACCATCACTGTCAGACAGAACAGGTAGGACTCAGATTGTATGATAGATTGTCTCCATGAATCGTCAATTGTGTGAAAGGAGTAGTCGTAAAGTAGTTGCATATTCATAAGATATGGTTGCTCTTCAACTTTATCGCGTCAAAGAGACAGAAATTTAACCCAACCATAATCTGACATCAAACTGAGATGGTCTATGTTTGAGGATGATGCAAACATCAATTGTAGAATTGTGCACTAATCACTTTGTGAACTCTGACCGTGTTGCCAAGTCTGGTTCCTAACTGCCGATTCACCACCCACATCTCTGAGTTGGTTGCTTCATTTAGGTCTGGTTCTGTGACCAGTGACGGTTGTGTGAAGTGTGCAAAACAGTTGACTGAGCTTTGTTAGCCCATTGAAGCTAATTAAATACCTCTAAAGTTTGCATTGTGCTCTGTTTATTCACACTGTGAGGCGATTTACAACCAGAAGCAGTAGCAATTCATTCTGTAATTAAATGTCATCCAACAAGAGCATTATTGAGAGGCAGCCAGCCCAGAGTGGGCTCCACACAAACTTTTAGAATGGGTGACTTTTCAACAGATTTGGAAAGCAGACTGTTTCAGATTGTGTTAAAGTATAAAACTGCATCGTTTAGTGACATGATGACAGTCTGCCTTAAAGTAAAAGAGACAGAGCCTAGTGGCACACAACAGACTGTTTTTATTCCAATTATATTATTGTGACTGACTGCCAGGGAAGTGAATTCCAAACTCTGTAATCCAAGTTTCAGTTTTAGAAGTCCACTACTACACTGACTAATTATCAGGACCTAAAGGCAAGTAAGGAGTTTGATTTAAATCCCCACATTTTCTTTTTGCACATATTTTTATTCAACAGGCAACAGCTAATGACATGTACTGTACGTCTACATTCAAAAATACCAGCTCAAAGTCATCATCCCCTGTCAGCACTATCCCTTTATTTTATATTAATATATCTAATATTCTTTTATCATCAAAAAAATAAACCACTGAGGAATGGGCCAGATATGGCAGGAAAAATACTATTAAAAACTTATCTAATTTCCCCCTTTCTACCAAAAAGTATTGCATTTTCCCATTTTCTTTGATCTATGTGTGTGTGTGTGTGTGTGTGTGTGTGCATTTCATCACAATTGTAATAATGTAATAAAACGGATCTAATTTGATTCTTGCGCTGGCCCTCAGGTACCACCGTGGGCAGACGCAGCACACGGAGATGAGATCCCGTATGTGTTTGGCTTGCCGATGATTGGGCCGACCGAGCTGTTTCCCTGCAACTTCTCCAAAAACGACGTGATGCTCAGCGCCGTGGTCATGACCTACTGGACGAACTTTGCCAAGACAGGGTATGATGGCACAGCAAATGTGGCTCCTCAGGGCCATTTCAAGTCCCTTTCTAGATGTTACTGTGTACCCCTGCTACCAGGAGTTAAGAGAATTGCACTTTTACACCATTTGGTGTAAATGGTGATTGAACTCTTTCATGTCAGTATTAATATCTTCAATAGCTGCATCCAAGTTGAAGAGACTGCGATCAACATCTACACAGTCTTAAATAGTTTTTCTTTACTGTCCCATGACATGTCATCCTCTTATTCTAATGCTAACATATGATAGACAATATTGCATTAATCAAACAACTCAAAGAACTGTTCCTGAAAAGTTTAAACTTAATTTACAGTAACATTTGAATTGCACATACTGTTGAGGCATACAGATCCTCTTGATTCAGATGTCCAGTCATTTCCAATAGAGAAACCTTATTTAGAAGCTTCAGCATGTCCATGAACATACCAAGATCAGCCTAAAGGTGGTTCATTCCATCATTTTGTGGATATTTGTTTTTTCTGCTGTCATGCTTAAAGCAGCATGAACCTAATATTATAAGACCATAAAATAATAGATTATTTTATTGTAATTGTGTTTCCTCTCCTTTGATGACCAGGATCAGTGAATTGTGC
This sequence comes from Hippoglossus stenolepis, assembly GCF_022539355.2. Lineage (NCBI taxonomy): Eukaryota > Metazoa > Chordata > Actinopteri > Pleuronectiformes > Pleuronectidae > Hippoglossus > Hippoglossus stenolepis. The sequence continues at coordinate 25,969,182 of NC_061496.1, read as the reverse complement.
CATCATGTTTTATGGACTGTACAGTGTAATCTGTATTCTAAGCAGATACCCCCTACATGCCCTCAAATGCATTCTTAATTAATGGCCGTTGCCTGAGGGGGGACATTCTCGATGGGACAAAATTAAAATCCTTCCTATTCGCCCTCCTCTGTCCCATGTTGCCTTTCAGCATACAGTCATGGCGGTAATTGTTTTTTTGAGAGTGCAATGGGAGGACATTGGCTTTCTGTGCACTACCCAGTGGCCCTGAGGGGAACAGAAAGGCACTAATGATCCACATATATAACCCCAAATTGACGTGGAATGCCGGGTACCTGGGAGATTTATGCCACCAATTTGAATGGTTAAGAGTGTTCCTGATGAGGTCTGACTGGCTCCATATGCTGCTCTCAGACAATGGGGCGCTCAGTGGGTCTGAATGGTCTTCTATACCTCACATGGCTGGCTCTGTTCTGCTAAGATTAAGTGTAAGTGGATCTATTTAACGCGGGGTCCCATGCTGAATGTGCTCAAGAAGGTCCTCTGAATGTAAAAAAATGGGGTTCATATGGTTTGACCTGCGTCTACACTGTGCCCTGTGATGTTCCCTTGATTCTTATGTTCATCACGAGCAGATGGTACATAATGTTAAAATGAGAGTTTTCAGTTTGATTTAGAGCAACTACTGAAACATTGTTTATGGAAATGATGAGCCTGCTGGAACAGAATTTATTATTTGGCTTCTTTTGATGTATAAACTAAATATACAGTATATAGTTATATAACATAGGTTCACTTCTAATGATGCATGTATGCATTTCAAAACATGTGACATGCTAATGTTGTTGACTTTAGGTACAACTTCTGAAGGTATATTAATAATTATTTTTAGACCTTGATTCAATCAGAATCTTTAGAAAACCAATCATCTGTGAACAGCAATACCCCCTTTGACCTTTTTATGATTTTATAAGGTGTGATATCTCAGACGCTGTTTATTAAAATTTGATGAAACCTCGGGGCTGCATCTCACCACTGCAATTTAGTATTTTCATAATTACACTGATTAGCCCGAGGGAGAGGCTACACTTAGGTCATAATCTTCATTTTAATAACCACACAGTCATACCTCAAAAGGTCCACTCCAGCTTTACTTGAGCTTTTCCCCTTCCTGTCCCCTAAAGTAAACAACCACAAGATGCCATAACTATTACTGTTATATTGTCCATAGTAGGCAACAAGTCTATGATTGTGTTGTTTCAAATGTGCTTGTGTATCATTCCTCTGTGAAACTCTTAACAGATCACCACTCTCTCTTAAAAAAATGTTTAATGGCAAAAACTCTTTCCCCCTTTGCTCTTCTCAGGGATCCAAACCAGCCGGTTCCTCAGGACACCAAGTTCATCCACACCAAGCCCAATCGCTTTGAAGAAGTGGCATGGACACGCTACAACCAGAAAGATCAGCTTTACCTGCACATTGGCCTGAAACCCCGGGTCAAGGAGCACTACCGTGCCAATAAGGTACAGTCAGATACCATTTGCTCACTTTTAACTGAGGTGCATAGTAACATTATCCGAGAATACTCATAAACAATGGTTACAATTGAATATTTAGTGTGCTCTTTTGGTACCAACAGTTAGATAGACAGTTAGAAATAATTAGAAAATATTTAAGGTAATTAGAAAATATTTCATCTTTAGTCATCAAAAAAAAAAATATTTGTGTAATTATCTGCCAGTCATTATAAATGCAGCTTTTATTTCCAGATACATTTTACCTTGGCTTCTTATGCTGTTTATAGTTTTCTCTTCTCTAGTTTTGGTAGCAAAATGAGTCTTGTTTCTGTTTCTGTTGTAACCATGCAGACATATTAATATTTTAACATTACTCTCTACTACTGATATGAGATATTTCCCATGGATTTCACCTTATATCAAATTAAATACTCAGGTCATGATTATAAGTCTTTCATATCCATCTGATGGTGTCATGTGTGATTCTGCCACTGCCATGGGAATGGGTCAATAGCTGCATAGGAAAAAAATGCTAACTAACAACTTTGTGATACCAGTTATCCAGTATCACTGATACAGTTGCACTCCGTATAAAGATGGTAATCCAAGGGATCACCATTTTCTCTCCCAAGTCACTAAACTATTTCCTCTTCTCCCCACAGGTCAACTTGTGGTTGGAGCTGGTTCCTCATCTGCACAGTCTCAACGAGGTCACTCAGCTCATTCCCACCACCACCAAGGTTTGTAGTAATTTATCTCCTTCTGCCTATAAAAATCCACTACAGGCGTCAATCGGTAGTTTTAGTTTAGCTCTACTTATGATAGGATGACCAAACCAAGGACATGATTCTAAGGTTCAAGAGGGTCAAAAGCACCAAAAATCTCCAAACAGGCATCAGAGCAAATGCTGCACCTCTATTATCTGTGCAGAACTTTTTTCTGTATATCTGAGTAATGTAAATCCGATTAAAATGTTCACCTTGTGGTTGCTTCAAGCGTATTGAGCATTATCAGATGATTCTATACTAACCGTTGTTCTTGCTGTCTTCAGATCCCTCCACCAGAGGTAACCAACCGTACACCAAAGACCAAGGTTCCGGTGACCAAACGCCCTAACCCGACTCCGTTCCCCACTGAGAGCCAGGACAGCCGCAACCAGCCACACCTGGTGGACCAGCGCGATTACTCCACTGAGCTGTCAGTGACCATCGCAGTGGGAGCCTCCCTACTCTTCCTCAACATCCTGGCCTTTGCTGCTCTGTACTACAAGAAGGACAAGCGTCGGCATGATGTTCATAGGCGCTGCAGCCCCCAGCGTAATGCAGCCAATGACCTGGCCCACACTCAGGAGGAGGAGATCATGTCCCTGCAGATGAAGCAGCACTCTGACCTGGACCGGGACTGCAGGGGAGTGGGCGACACCCTGCACCCTCACGATGTGGTGCTGAGGACTGCCTGCCCGCCGGACTACACTCTGGCCATGAGGCGCTCACCGGACGACATCCCGCTCATGACGCCGAACACCATAACCATGATCCCCAGCACCATGGGGGGGCTTACCTCGCTCCACTCTTTCAACACCTTCCCAAGCAGCGGGCAGAATAACACCCTGCCCCACCCACACTCACACTCTACCACCCGGGTATAGCCCTGTGGATGTACCCATGCAGGTAGGACTCTGATGGCGGAAGCAAAAAGCAAATGCGGCTGTTGCTCCTGCAGCAGAGACTTAAGGCCAACACGGTGACAAACAGATATGTCAGGAGCTGAAACGCCAGCCTGGAGTTGCTAGACACCCATGGATTTACAGTGGGATTGTACGACACCCTGTTAATACCTGAGGGAATATAGTCATGGGATTTCTGGGGATTTGGACCAGAGGAAAAAAAAAAAGAATAATTATGTTTTTGTAGAAAAATATAAAGACAAGAAGAAAAAAGTACAAATAAGGAGTTTAAGAAAAACAACCTCACAAGCTAAAACAAAAAGGATGATTTTTTTATTATTAATATTATTATTTTTGTTCTGATATTGGAGCAAAACAAGGTACAGTCAACTATTTTTTTCTTTCTAGTGACAGATATGGCCTTCGGGATCTTTTGACAAATGACTGCTTGACAGTATTATCTGGGAGCAGAGCAGGGCATCAGAGGCGCCTCGGAGGTGAGAAGAGCACTTTGTAAAAGAAAGAAAACATATTGTTTTCCTTTGGCGCCGTTTGTGGGGCACACAGTAGATGCCGCGCAAACCAATTTAGGCATGTGTTAACTTCATAAATGGAGGCTATGTAAGATAAGACAAAAACAATTGTTGAAAGGAGCGAATGAAGGACTGAAAAAATCAAGGAAATAAGAAACCCTGTATGCACAATGGAATCATTTTGAGGAAAAAAATGTCACTGATACTTTTCATCCATTTATTTTTGAGGATCGGGAACAACTTTATTGTATAGAACCTATTTACATATCTAGATCTGTACACTAAGCACCAAGGCTGTTTAAGCCCTCTTCTCTTTTGGGGGGGGGCATCTGACTGAACCAGTGGGGCGTGGGGATCCACCTACTGGCTTTCTGGCAGTTCCAACTTCAACACCGAGAGCTGGGGGACAAAGGATAATTGGATATTTTAGCACGATGCGCATGACAATTTATCTGCTTGATGGCTGCTCTGCTGATTATGTCATTATTAAGAATAATTTTCACCCTCTCCCTTGCATTGGAGTAATTTCAGACGGATTTCCTGATTGGATTACAGGAAAACACACACCCTCACAGGACCGTGGGAAACGCAGCTCCGGGTTGTGGATGTTGTGGGCTGGAATCGGGGACAGGAATGGGAGGGGCTGGGGATATGGTAAAACTTTCTTGCATAACATAATATAGCTTGAGTGGAGCTGGGCATATAAGGACTAGTTTTGTACTCTGTGTGTTGGTACTACTTTTTGATAGTGTTCAAATCACATTACACTGTATCAATCAAAGTCATTGTACCTTCAGTTAAAATCAGTGTTATTTGCTATTGTACCTATTGGACCACTTTACCGTATAGAAGTAATTACCTGCACTGTTTATTCCATTACCCATTTTTTTTTTTTTCCTTTTCTTAAACTGGGAGGTATGTTGATTGAGTGTTTGATATGAGAAAATGAAGGGTGACAGTAGTGGAAAAAAAAATATGGTGGATGAGTGAATCTCTGGTGTGCGTAGCTTTTTCCCCCCCTTCATCCAGTCACCTTCTTTAGTGTTTAAACATGAATTCCTATACATGACTGAAACAAGTCAGAGGCCAAGCACAGATCTCAACGGGTGGATCTCTGTGGAAATGCACAGCAGGTGGATGGAAGGAGGAGCTTGCGTCAGGACAGGTCAAATCCCATGATGTGCTTTTTATGTAGTTTGCATTGTTACCCAGGGTTGATCACTTTTTGGAGGCACATTGTGTTATGAGAAGGAAGTAAACAGGCTTCCTAGAGCAGCTGAGACCCACAGTCATCCCTCTTTACCTCACTTTAAGGAGATACTTATTTTCTTTTATTTGGCTCCACTCTTTTTCTACTAGATATTCTCTTCTGTCTCATCTTTTACCCTGAGCTGACAGGCTGGGCTGTTTAGCTAAACGGTTTCCCCTTTGCATTCACACCACCTTCAGCCTGTCAGCCATTGCTAACATCTTTAGGTCAGTGAAGCCTGGGCAGCTAACAGTGTTAGCCCCTGGAATGGGGATGTGTCATACAGCGAAGCAGGCCGCAGGAGGATCCAGTTGCTTAAGAGGTCGGAGTTGTTGCAGGGGTAAAGTGGTGATTTTTAGAACAGACAGAGAGGAGAATATCCAGGATGGCAAGCCTATTGTGCTCTGATACAGAAATCTGCACGCTGGCGCAGATATGATACTTGGTGAGCTGAAACGCTTGTCTCCCTGTTTCCTCTTCACCAAAGTGTAGATGTGTGGAGGGCTCAGTTGTGAGAATACATCCAGTCCCTTTTGGCTCACTCACAACACTGTGCAGTCATTCAAAAATAATGAGCGCAGACTACTGTTACCCCGTATAATACTGCAGCAGAATAGATGAGTGTGGGGGATAAAGTCTAGTCTTTTATAGGGAGTGTTTGTTTTTTGGGATAAGATTTAAATTGAATAAACTAATTACATCTGTTTGCTCCAGATTGTTACTGCCAGGGCTTGATCTGGGATTTAAACAAAAGAAAGATTCCAAGGCTATTATCACAAATCATCCTCATGGGCCAGGGACTTTTTGGATACCCAACAACATTAAAGAAAAAAGTGTGAATCTCAGAATCAGGGAACAATCCATCTTGTGGGTCTGTTGATACTCTACCAACAGCCTGCTATCTTTTAGCTCTAGTGCTCATTGTGCTAGTTTGTGATCGGCAACACACATGCAAACATATGGAAATGAAAACATGTGTGTAAACATCCGAACACACAGCCATCGGCTAGATAATTAGGCCTGGACTTACCAAGTGTTTATATATCTAACCAAGATGTTGTATGTAGGCTAACGCCCTGATTCCGTGCACTTGGACTCAAGATTTATTAGTCCCACATAAAAAGCAACATGACCTTGCTTTTGTATCCAGGCCAGTGGCTGAAATACATTTCACAAGCTATGGAAGGGAACCTTGGACAACAATGAAATACTGGTTTACACTGAGAAACTTCTAAGTGATGAGATAATTTTTTTTGAAAATGAAAATTCCGTCAACACTATCAGATTTAAAGACCAAGAATTCCTTAATAGATAGGCTGTCATACAACAAGTCGTAGACTGTCAGTCTAATGCAGCATCTGGGACGCAATCCTCAAGGTGACAGCAAAGGACTAGCATGTCATTCCCTGGAGAGCTGAAAACAAAGCAAAGCAAACTCTCACGTTAGGACAGGGGTAGCAATTTGTAATTTTGAATATTGAAACGTTCATTACTGGCTTATCCGAGCCAGCAAGCTACACAAATGTTGGGGGCCAACCAGTAGTCGACCATATCGCTCAGCCAAGTCACAACAAGAACTCTGATGATGACCAACTCTATTAGAGTGGCCATCTTGAAAACACAAAAACATTGTGCAGTCAAGATTCCAGCATTAGAGTATTGTCTTTCAAAGCCACAGCCAACCACTACTCTACTTTGTTAACTCCATTTGGGTCAAAGCCATTATGAGTCATACCTTCATTATCATTATTATGATTATGATTATTAATATTATGTTGCACTTAAATGCCTTCATCAACCACTTCACATTTGAAATCTAGAATTGCATGGAGAGAGAAGTTATATAACTTGTCAGGTGTTGTCAGCCAACCAATGTAGGTATGTATGAGTGCATACAATATATTATCATGGAAAATGGAAATTAGCTCTAAATAATTCATCTAAAAAAAGAATAAGGAAATTGAACATGGATTGGGTTAGGTCATTAGTGAGAACTGCTTTCCAGATAAATGGCATAAGGATAAAGCAAGGGCCACCCATTGAATTAAACATGTAATTGCACCAACTGGTAAATAGTCAAGCTTTTGCAGAGCCATGCTAAGTAGCTGAGAGCTGAGGACAGATGCTAATTAAAAACTTTACATGGGCTCAGGGTTGCGGTGTATGAGGAAATAGATTAAATAGCTTTAACATGCATATGAACTGACAGAGAGGAAACATGGCAGAAGAAACACACGCTAAAGACAGCATTACTTGTATCACCGAAAACTAAAGAGTCGCAAAAAAACCCAGAAATGAGGTTTATGGGTTGAGCTAGCTGCACAAATTGAGAGTCAGTTAAGGAAGAATTTAGTCGAACAGATTTGATCGCTAACCACAGCACCCCAGGTGATTGAGAAGATGTGGAATTAAATCATCCGCAGCACTAGGGGAGGATAAAAAAGGATTGTGAAAAACAATTCACTGACCACAGACACAGAATCCAGCTCCTTTAATGAGACTTAAGAGCATGATAGCCATTAGTGGTTGGTTATGATAGATCGCCTGCAAGCGGAGTCATGGCACACCGCCCCACTTAAGACGCTCACATAAATACATATACCACATATGATCATTCCAACCTATTAACATAATAAAGCATGGGCAAAAGCATCTGACATTCAACATCTAATGCGATTTGCTGTCGGGCAGCCATGTTGGGGGACATATATGATTTTTATAATTTCCTTTATCTACAAATGACTCAAACTGAATAATATTACAACCATATTTTGTTTGCATTAAATACACACATTTCTTCGCTACAGATTTAGTTGTCAGCCAGATGTCACTGTCCTCTCGCGGACACACACTTACACGATCAGTTGGATTTAGATGTTGCCCTGTGAAGATGAGTTTTATTCAGTGTTTTCCTTCAAAGCATTTATTATTTTGGCCTAAAGACCACGCATTTCTTACCTCATACACATTCACCAATTCTCTTTTACTGAATTAGTGGTTGGAAACCATCTTGCTTTAATTTTCCTCTCCTGAAGTTTCATGTTAAAATGCCAATTGATAGGACCACAAGTTTTCAAATGCTCCACAGGGCATACCTTTAATTTTGATTTTCATCAAACCTAAGCTCACTCATAATTTACAACATATGCTTCAGAGTAAGGGCTAGGACTTAACAGACTAGGGCTAACAATATATCATTAATTCACTGTAACTGAAAGAAGTCTTATTAAATAATATTTCAATATTTAATGAAATAACTCATTTAAAACCATCAGCACCACATAATCTCATGCTTTTCATTTCATTAGATCTACAGACAAATGTTGTTTCTGTGTATATATTCCAAAAGACTACATCCTCATTCCAGGCAGTAGCAAATAGGGTTTAGTGATCAGTTTACTGTATGGGTATGGTATGGCAAGGTCTTAAATATATGACATAGGAGCTGGACTGTAGTCAGCTCACTTCCCTCAAGAAATCTTCAAAGATTCTCTGTATGATGAAATTAAAACGAGATCGTACCACAATCTCTCCCAAACGTCTGCGTCTGCAAAGTAACTGCTTGTGTATCATTTACAGAACAAAATGCAGAGAGCAAACTGGAGCTTCACATTAAAGAATGAACTGGGAAATATGGCAAATGCTTCTCTCGGCTGCCGTGAGCGAGCCTGTTTACAAAGTATTCAGTGTTTCCCAGGACACTTTGATTAGCACTTAGACCACCGCGCGACACTGAACCTCTCCCCTGAAACCCCGCTGCCTGCTGAAATTCTTTTTTAACAGCTCTTTTAAAGGCAGGGCCACTCACCCACCTGCCCCTGTGACAGAGGAAACATTAGGCCTTTAAACTGAGAACTAATAACAATAAAACATGACTGGATAGTTAAACGAGCAAATAAAATATGAAAAGAAGCTCAAATTTAATTGCAGCTTTTATACTGTTTATATGCTGTGGCAACTTTAACAGGGAACCTTACGGCTTTTATTTTTTCACACCTTTTGTTTAAGTTCACTGGACCGTTAAAAACCATAATCACCCCTTTTCTCACCTTTTTTAATGTAGTCTCTGGTTCATGACTGGATTAATGTTTAATAGAATATGACAATTCTAATATTTCCTCAAGTCTCTGTGGTCAGGGAGTGTGTTTCGTTTTTTTTTGTGTTTGGTAAAACACTGGCATAACTGCAAACTTTAAAAAAAAACACACCTGGCCAAATTTTGTGTCGGCCCATAACGAGTGCATTTACAATGTTTTTCTCCATTGTCATAAACTGAGGCTTGTGTACATCTTACCGTTGTTTAATTCTGCCATGTGCCTAATTTCTCTTTCTGTGTTCAGATTTATTTGATTATTCTGTTCATTGTATTTCTGTGCCATGTGACACCTGGCTTGTCCTGAATAAGACTTGAATCTGGATTCATTCATGTAAGATAATAGCCTGAGAACGCCCCCCGCAGAAGAGAACGACTCCCATCCAGTGTCAAAGAGGGGAAATCTGAACCAATCCAGGTAGCATTTCTTCAGTCATTTCTGTTGAATCCCAACACCAGTATGTTTTAAACAAGACAGTACAGCAGGGTGAGTATGAATCCACACAGTTTGGGACTGAAGATACTTAAGAAACCCTGTTCTAGGGGGACGCTTCACTTTTGTTCCAGTGTCAATCTGCCCTGACCCTGTGGTCGACAGTCAGCCCGCTCTGCAGCGTGCCGGACAGACGTGGGAAAGGGGAGGAGCGAGGAGCACTGCGAATGAATGTAACGCAACGTGCCATTTTCTAACCTCAAATCGCAGCAGAAGTGAGAACAACCAGACCTCAGATTCATCCTGAGAGGTTTTTGCTAGCAGTCTGAAAACTTCATGTGGATTTGTTCTTTTGAATGCCATTTGAAACAGGGGACACTATGTGAGCTGGTCTGGCATTTGTAATGTAGATTATTTGTCACTTGTCTTTCTTTCTGGTTAAATAGTAATTACTCTTCTGGAGCACAATAAATGATTTTAATATGCTGATATGTTTTTTTTTCTCTCTTGAGTCTTCATTTATTATTTTCTGTGGCTGTCCTTTGCTAAATTGGCTAATTTAATTGGTGAAGCACACATCAACTCCCACTCACAAGTAATTAGTCTGGCAATTTATTTGTGGCTAGATTAAATTTGTTTTCAACGACTGGAGGCAGAGCAAGCTTTGCTTTGCAGCGCTTATTAAGACTAAAAGCTGACGTCTGTCAACTCTGAGGCTTAAAAATTCCTGCCCACGACCTTCTAATCGGGGGAAACACACACAAGGGTAACAGGTAAACATCTGTCACACAATGTCGCTGCAGTGCTGCTGCTAAGAGAGAGACACTGAACAGGTTTATCTAAAGTCTTTCTCTATGGGCTTTGTTTCCCCTTTTTCTTCAAGCACGACTAACTCGTGGTGGATGTTACATTCTGTACAGTGTTAGTCCATCCACCTACCAGGAGGCTGCACATCCATACTCTACAGCCTGTGGCTTCTTTAAATAATATACATGTTCTGCAATATGACAAAAGTTGCTGTTTGGCTTTACATCATTCTTTTTCGACTTCTACACCCACACTGAGCTCCTGGCACCTCTGCACAGCCTTCACCATCTGGGCTTTCAACTGCCTTCAGTTGGTATGGTGGCCAAGAGAGCTCAACGCACTGCAACTTAAGGGAGCACATGTAGAACATATCTTAATAATAATTATTAATGTTTTTTCTATTTTTGCATCGTATCTTAATTGTGGTTTCTCAATTTGCAGCATCTTTTCCCTTATTTTGTGCGTTTGTCCATGCAGATGTCTCCTTTCTTTGGTTTGGTTTCGACCATGTGGTTGTGTCAGTAAGTCAAGTCTATTTAGTATAGCACCTTTCTCAGAGCAGACCAAATGCATCCCATAAATAAAATCATACTGGAGCAATAAACAGTAAATATATGCAATAAAAGAAACTGAAGAAAATGCAACAGAAAGACAGTAAAAATGCATGAGTAGGGAGTTGACCCGCAGTTTGCCTCTCAGCAGGTCATGTCTGAAAACGGCTTAAACTGTCAGCCATTCACACTCCCTGAGCACTTTATTAGGGACACCATGCGTTTGCTCTTAAAACAGCCTCAGCTCTTCTTTTTATTGATCCCACAAACCTTCCTCTGAGACTCTGCTCCATGTTAACGTGAACTGTTATATATCATTTCTGTAGATTAGTCAGCTGTGCATTAATGCTCCACCACATCCCAAAGGGTCTTCTTGATTTACGTCTGGGGACTGGAGGTCACTGAAGATCACTGAACTCACTGTCATGTTTACAACATGTGGACGTAAACATTGTCTGTATGTTTATCGTTAAGATTTTAACTGTACTACTACTCTTGATGCTGCTAATCAATCCAGTACTATAATGGATATCTTGTGTGTTCTTTATTAATATTTCAGAGAAAAGAGAAACCAATTACAAACATTTCCTTACTTTCTCACATGCAAAGAAGTAGCTTTCTTGAATATCAAACTGCAGCGGCCACGTTTGAAACAAATCCCCATAAAATACTTTTGACTCTGCTGTGGTTTGCCTGCAGCCTCCAAATCACTTAATCTGACTGTTCACCCAAGCAATTAGCTGCCTAATGGCTGCTGTTGATCATTAACCCATGTTTGTATAATTCAGTTAACTCTGTGTGGGCTCCGGGCTGCTAGCATACATGACACACAGACAGACAGGCTCTTATTGACTGGGAACAGCTTAATGCATCATGGACAAATGTCTCACCGAGAGCGAGGTGGTGAGATAAGATGTGCCAAATAAAACACCCCCCCCCACATCATTACACCAGCAGCGGAGGTGGTGTGGACTGTTGACACAAGGCACCTTGGCTCCGTGGATTCATGCTGTTGATGTCAGACTCTCTATCGTCTGCAGATCCATCAGTCCAGGCTACGTTTTTTCAGTCGTCTTCCGTCCGGTGTTGGCGAGTCTGTGTCACTGCAGCCGCACGTTTCTGTCTGACGTGAGTGGAGCCTGATGTTTTCCCCTGCTGATGTAGAGCCATCCACCTCAAGGCTGGACGTGCTTTTCATTTTGAGAAGCTCCCCTGCTTGTTTATGCTGAAAAAAAATCTCACAAGATCATCATTTCCTGAAATATTTCAACCAACAATCAGGTCAAACGACATTGAGATCACTCTAAATAAAAGAAAAACTTAATAAAGGTCTTTTTGGGTTTTCTCTTTTTTTATATAGGAGTTAAAATGTTGACTGCAGCTTCACTGATATGAGTGTTGTGAACTAATGGGCATTGTAGGCAGTGGAAACACCTTCCTATGATGCAACCAGCACGGCTGCAAAGGTTGATGTAAGAAACTGTTGAGGATGACATGTTCACAGCTCCTAGCACAGACCACTGCAGCGGGAAATGGTTCATTTATGTTTTCTTATTCGTTGGAAAAATAAATAGATTAAATCAAATCACTTAATTGTAACCAATCCCTCTACCTTTAATGACTTTCGCTGAATAGAACATTCTGCCCTTTTTGTCTTCATTTTACATGTTCTCTTTTTTTTTGTTTACACATGTTGCTTCTTGTGGAACTAATTGGGATTCTGAATCATTCAGCAGAGTCTTATGTTTTATTGATTTTCAGCATGTGATGCCTTTATTTATGTATTTCAGTCCCATAAACCCATGATAAGAGCTGTAAAAAGTCAGAGAAGTAGGGTTGGTGTGGTGCTCCGCCATCAGTTTACAGGGTACAATTTTGTGTGTGTTGGGTTGTGATGCCATATTATTTTTTCCTCTTAACAACTACAGCTATACAAGCTATCACACACACACGCACACACACACACACACACACACACACACACACACACACACACACACACACACACACACACACACACACGGGGGGAACCTGGCATTTTGTTAAAGCGTTAATTGGAAATCAATCAGAATTCATCCTCCCTGGAATACTCTGACATTTCCTCATTCTTTAGAAACAAATTATGGCTGAGACTGACTGACATTTGGAAAACAGGCGGCTGTTTGGAGTGGAGTTTGAAGCATCAACAGAGATATATTAATGCTCTCCTCGGCTGTGTGTGTGTGTGTTTTGTGGACACGCATATATGTGTTTGACCAAGGGCATACACTACTGTGGGCCGCCCAGCCAGAGGGCCCTGTAGGAATAATGTGATAAGGGAGGCTTATTTACCATAATAATGCATCTCATCTGTGCACATCAAACACTCCTGCCTGGTCTGATAACCCGCTCTTTAATTTAGCACGACTGTTTGATCTAGCTGTGCCGCGGCTGTCCCAGGGCCATTGTCGCGAGCGGTACAACAGTTGGGTAATTGCTGTGTACTTTCACAGCGTTTCATAAATAGAACCGCTACGCAGCACTGGTGCACCTATAGAGCAGATAAGCACGGTGAAAGAGCAGCTTCAGATTACATCACACTCCCCAGCATTTATCTTTTTATTTATTTTTTTTTAAATGAACCTGGATTTATATTGTGTGTCCGGACGGATAAACCACGAGGTGAAGAGTTTGAAGGGTTTGACGTCAGGTCTGCGGCTGCGAGTTTAGCCGGGTCAAGAGAAGATGCTGTGTTCATGGCAGAAATCTGCTATCTCTTTCAGTTGATTGAAGGACAGTGGGGAAGGTGCAGTGCTGCAACCCTAGAAGCTGTGTCCAGCAAATTCTGGCCTGTGGTCTTGAATGACTGACCCACAGATACTTCTTTCCCATCATATTTTAGTAATAAAATTGAACTACATTAATATAGGAGTACACTTCCTTAAAATCAGAGGTAGGAAGTATCAATACTTGATTTCTGTACTCAAGTAGGTATATGGAGTTTTTATTTTTCTAATGACTTTTTTTCTGAACAGGTCTGTTACTTTGTTTAACTGCATTTGAGGAGAATTCACGTTTTTTTCATTCATATTTTTGTATCAGCGAGCGCCACCTTCCTAATATCAAGACAGAATTCAACCTCAATGGACAGCATTGACTGTGAAGAAGAGCAACAAAACATTATCTATCCCTGGCCCTACTTAAATTAAGAATACTTCATTCAATACATTGAACACATTCTTCCTGGATAATGTTCAATGTTTACAAATATATTCTTGCTTAATCCCTGTTTTTATCTTAAATGTATATTTTTAAGTAAGAGTGGTTTTAGTTAGTTTTGGAACAATATTAATGTAACATGGGTCTCAGTTTGCTCTGCACAGACACAGCTGGTGGCAATGGCTTTCAGAGGCAAATGTTTTACCTCTATAATTTCAGAGCTTGTACTTTTATACTTTTACTTGAATAAAGAGGTTAAATCAGTACTTATACTTTTACTTGAGTTGTTTCTAACACAAATATCTGTCCTTCTACTTGTGGCAGAAAAGGAGAAAACTAAAAAGACAGAATGGCCCTTTACACCTGTGAGCCAGAGAGGAGAGGGAAAATCAAACAAAGGCAGCATGGAGTGGAAGCATGTGAAGTGAGAGTAACTGTAGGAAGGAGATCACAAAAAAGAAAAACTAGTTTCTGGAAAGTTGATCCAAGAACCGGCTGGATCTATTTCACAATCGTCCTGGACCATGAGGCAAAAAAGCTGATCCCTGGAGCCTGAAGTGGATTTTAAAAACCCATCTAACCTGCTCGGATTGGAACGTGACTCCCTCTGTCCTGGATGAACCAAACAAGCTAAGTCTCCCTATTGAAACTCTCCTGGCTTCACCAAATTCCTGTTGCCTCTAGAAAATTCACCCCTCATCTTCCCTCTACCTGGAGATTAAAGGACCGCCATAAAGAACACACATTTCCCTCACTTTACCTTTTCATTGGACCCTAACTCCCCTCTCCAGCAGCACACACACACACACACACACACACACACACACACACACACACACACACACACACACACACACACACACACACACACACACACACACACACACACACACACACACACACTTCATCTGAACTCGGACGATCCTCACCATGAACTCTTAATGGGACCTTCTTTCATATGTTTATTTAATGGATGGTTAATTGTTCTTATTTGGAAATGAATTTGTTTGCCATTGATTACTGGATATTTTGGTCAATATGAGTTCTCTGTCGGTTTATTAATCATACTTATTTGATTTGATTGTTAACTCGATTGAATAATTCAATTGAATATATATTGATTAACCGAATTGATTGTTTGTGATTTGTTTTTCTTTGATGCCTTTTGTAGTTAGGTAACTATCTGGGTTAACTCTCTTACTGGGAGATAATACAATTTTTGACAGGTGAAGAAGCCTTGTTTGGCGCCCAACTCTTTTATTTTTTCAATTTAGAAAACCTACGCTACATACTTGAATAAATAATGCATGTACATAAGCCTCCTTTGCATGAAATAACATCCTTCCCTACCTGCCTGATTTTCGTCCTTAGTAAGGGTTTAACAATCTCGTGTGGAAAATGCTCACATCTTTCATTCTCCAAGCCGTCTGAAGGTCATCGAGATAAACCTTGTTTCATCATCAAAGTTATTTTCTCAGATTTGACATAGCTGCTGTTAGTGTCAGAGCCAGAAATGACATTTTACAATTGGCGACCGAAAATAAGACGTTCACTCAGGCTGCACAAGAAAAAAGAGTTATTTCATTGTGTGATGGAATAAAGTCTACCGCTATAGTACCGCTACCTGTTTATTATTTCCGCCTGGATGAGGACCTTGGAAGATCAAAACCAGAGTTTCGAGCCATTGTGTCCAAATAGAGACTTTTCTTTAAACGTCTTCCCCTTTTGTGTGGCCACTTCAGGGCACCTTCATGTTCCCTTTCTTTTTGCAGGTGAAACATTTTGTCTGTGCACTCCTTTTGACATTGTACTGATATTCTATTGGCTGCTGAGTTAAACAAGTTAAACATAAAACTTGAAATTTGATCCTGATGTATTCATTTTTTCTGGTTTCCAGGTCATGATGCCAAACTGCTTGGTGCCGCATAAATTCAAACTATCTGAATTGAAAAGTTGTGTAAATCTGGAGGAGAGTGATGTTAAGGCTTGAAACTAACTGTTTTGATGACACGTTTTCTGAATCCGGAGCCCGTCAAAAAGTCAATAAAGTGTGCACGACGTCACACTAAATTAATTTAGGGGTTATATCTCAGATGGGGAGATTAAAACAATGAAATTGTTAAATCAAATTCCCCAGCCACTCATTAGACATCCAAAATTTGCCCTGCTTTGAGGCAGATGAGTCACACTTTCCCCTTAACAAGCTGTTTTAATAACTCTTTTGTTCCGTCGCTGACGACGCACACAGCAGAATCTTTGTTCATCGCCTGTGTTCAGTTTAATTGGAATCTGCTGAGTTTCTGCGTCGTCTCAGTCAGTCGACTGTATGCTACCCTCAGGTAAAGCAATTATAATCAGTGCACGCTCTCTCTCTTGTTCAAGGCCCGGCGTCTTCTCAAAGCGCTGCTCGTGCAGGAAAAAACCTACAATGGACCTGATCGGAGCTTTGTTTACAAGTTTAATGATCAAACGCGGCTGGATTTCAAATAACACTCTGCATTTCTGAGGTGCTTGAAATCTAAAAATTACTACGCCAACATCACTGATTCTATTTTGGGTTTACACAACTGCAAGTGAAAGGCAAAAATGTGCAGCTGCTGCTATTTCAGCTGTTAACAGATGCAAATGCATGTTTAAGACTTCAAAAAAGCGAAAACGTGGCGATTACACTTTTGCTGTCGCTAACATTTGTAAATGCTGACTTACTGAGAGCTATTGTCACATTTCATTTTGTTTCATCTGATCAGCGGAACGCAAACACGGGCCCCTATTGTGCGAGTTAGAAATAAGTTACTGTCAACACGAGTGAATGAAGCACTTCTCCTGTGTTTCATCTCGTGTCTACAAGCGATTGAGCCAAACAAATTCAATCTGAGAGGATCCGATGCTTCTCTCAGGATGTCCGTCTGAATATCTGTGAACTTAATTGGATCTGGCAGTCGGGCCTGTTCCTGATCTCCCTGTGGAAGTGACGAACGTTCAAACTGTCCATAGTAAAGCTAATTTAACAAATCTGACAGCCAGGCACTACACACCAAGAAGAGCAGATGGGTAGAAGCTGCATGGCGTGTAGACACCTTGAGGGATGCAGGGAGGCAGCAGTTTCAAGTAAGTTTCTTCTATTCAATGAGGAATTCGTGAAGTTCTTTGCTGCCTCTTTATGACCTCCAACAGCAAAGGAGACAATTAGGGTGAAAACAGGCTTTTTCTATAAACTATCCTCAGTGTCTGTGGTCGGGCCGGACGAAACAATTTACGGCAGGGTCATGGTTATTGGTTAGTGTATGAACGGTACTAAAACAATGTTTAATGTTGTAATACTACAGTGATCAATCATAGAGCAACAAAAAGACACTTTACCAAACAGATGTGTATCTTTTTTCAACTCTTCCAAAACAAGTGCACAGGCTTCCAGACCAAGGTTTGAAGACGGTGGAAACACAATGGCTTTTATCCAGAGGTGCCAAATTCAAAGAAAAAGAATACTTGTTTGTAGAGTCTCTAAGGGCCACCAAGTGTTTCCAATTGATTGCATTATGTTAGGTATCAGAAACATATGTGTAAAGTTTTCATGAGAAAATGATGTAATATCTTCACCCCCCCCTACTCTGTTTTCTTTCTTTATGTTTTGGGGGCAGTGTTCACTAAGTGTCAGCCCTGTGATCCTCCTGGAAAATCAAGAGGAGTTAGAAGTCTTTAGTGTTTCTCTGTCTGCCTGTCCACAAGAAAAGACATCATGGCTTGATGTACCAGGACATTGTGTCCTGCTTGTTACTCACTCTTAATGAAACTCAAGGACCTTTTGAGTAATAATCTGTTGCGGTCAGTGGCCTGGATCCGGGAGATAGGGTGGGTGGGATTTCTTATTTCCTTAGTTATTTTTTACTTATTATTTAGTCTTGTTTATTTTCAAGTTTATTTAAATAAAATATGAAAACATTTAATTTAAAAAAGAGAGATCAAGATTTGATTTCTGGTAGGACAAACCGGCTTAGCCCATGTCCCAAACATTATGAAAAACTATGGTTGTTCAGCCTCTGACCCTCATGTTCATTTATTTATTGCAGGCATGAGCAATGATGTCCATAAAGATACAGTTCTTGTTAAATCACCAATATGGGCACCAGTGTTACAAACTCCAAATATAATAATACCTGACAGAGGGGATGACAACAACAATAAAGAATACCTGAGTAGTCCAAATCTTAAATTCTTAACAAATTGTCATATTTATTGTAAACATTAGTAGAGTTTTATTTGTATTATTATAATTTTTAAGACTGCTGATAAGGTAGGACCAAACTGATTTCAGTTGGGGCAAGTGAACCCCTGAACCACACAGTGTGACACAGTTGTTTTTATACGGTAAATATACATTTTTATTTTACACCTTAAAAAAAGGCTGATTTACAAATAATAAATGTCACTTTACATTCTTATTGACCTATATATTAAGACCAACATTGATAGTTGTCTGTATTCCTGCAGTGGAAGTTGAGCAAACTAAATGGTAACTTATCTCCCGTCTTAAGGTTAAAGTAAGCCCTTAATATTTACAGAATAAAGACAAAGAACTGACTGTAGTTTATGCTTTAGAAAACACATCAAGTATTACTATTTCGGCTTCGGGCCACAGGTGGCAGCACTGAGCGTGTGGACTCACATGGCTTGAAATAGACAGTTGTGGAGGTGGTGCTTGTCACTGTGGTGGAGGACAGACTGGGAATGGAGAACACACATCTGTTCAGGTAAATGAAACTCATCTAGCTTATGTTGTACATTTAGAAAATCAAGAGAAATTACCGGTTTCATCAGGAAACAATCTGCAGAAGCTTCACTTTGTCAGTTTGTGTTACTTAACTTTTGGGTCAAATCCTGGCTGCTGCTTTTGACCAAAAGCAATATTGAACAATTCAGTGTGTAATTCAATGTTTTAAGTGCATTTCTTATATTGAGAGTATGATTAGGGAAAAGTCAATGCTGCCTGATCAGCTCCTCGGCTCAAAGGGGAACATTAATCCTGCGGCTGACCTGCGTGATAAACTGCTGCAGCCAAACACAAACGCACTGAAATCTTAATTTCCCTGCAGTTGCTCTGACCCCTTTTGCTCCCATAAAATACTCAACGCCACAGCCCTCTCTCCCACTCACTCAAGACAGGGAAAGAAAATGAGTTTGGACGTAGTAATTTCTGAAAAGATGACAAGTTTACTGCACTTGAGATCTGCAGGCCTCAGAGTGATGAGATGGTGCAGTGTGTCGTGAAGCTGTGCCTTCTAGGAATTGCCTTTCTCCTAATTGTCAGGGTTTGGGCCGTGCTAAAATTACCACCGCAATTTGTACGTTTATACACTTTTTCCGTGAAGATGTGATTTTCACTGTGTGCACTCTGGGAAAATGGAAAGCTGAGAGAGGTCTTGTTTTTTTTATATATCTGTTTTTAGGTCTGGAAGTGGGGGCAAAGACATTATGATGTTTGTTAAATTAAACAAGTGTATCCTCCGGGCACTCGTCATTTTATGACTTGGGGGGGGGGGGGAACGCTCAACTTGCTCTATATACTAAGGGGTGGGCTGTCAAGGTCAGGGGTACTTGCCCTTACTGTCGCCCTGATCCACAGCTGTGTGAAATATTTAGGTTACTCGGGCATTCACAATATTCTTGCAGGAAGAATAAAAAGTTCTCAGGCAACTTATTGATAGTATATTTTGTAACATTGGTACACAGAGCTAGTCTCAGCTCCAGCATGTTATAGTATGCTCCAGCTGACCTGGGCTCTGTAGCATAATGACAATGTTTTGTACTTATTAATATATTAAGTGAAAGAAGAAGCAAAATAGTGAGTGAATATTTAAATTACACACAGAAAATGCAGGGAGCAAACTCAAATAAACAATGTGTGATTATCATGATTAGAGAATAATTAAATTGTATTTGTTTTAGTGTATTAATAATAATAATAATAATAACAACACTAATAATAATCATTTTTGTTGTTGTTGCGTTGAACAACACGCAGTATGGAGGTCTCTCTCCGTCCTCCCTCTGTCCTCCTTTAACTAAAATGGACCGTATAGCTATTGAAACTTGGGTTTTATTTTCACAACCCTCAGATGTTGTTTTTTTGTGGTTTTCACCATAACGTTGTAGCCTGCTCATCATTGTATGTGAATCGCTGGGGGCATGGCAACATCACTAAAAATAGGTCCAGGTCAGACAGACGGGCTGTAAATCCCCAGGATGAGCAGGATTGTTGAGTTTAAGTGGGAGAGAAAAGGAAATGGTTTTCCACTGGAACGAGGCTGTTTTAGCAGTTTCACAAAAAAATATATAAATAAATACTTGAATTGAAAAACATAAAACAAACAAAGTGGCAGTAAATCAGGTGAACACGCCTGTTAGCAACCTATTAAATAATTTGAATATTTGTCGGCCCATGCTGATGTTGCCTCTGTCCTACATCTCAGCAATCACTGTGGGGAACACAGTGTTATTGTAACAGACAGTGGAGATGACCAAAGCTACAGAAATAAAACTCAATCTATGAAGGTGAAGTGGTTTTCTGTGAAGGAGCTGAGCGCTCTTTACCTCCACGCAAGTTCAAGTCTGTTTTACACATGAATGGGCACCATTTTAGGTAAGTAACTTATAGGTAAGTGAGCTGCTATTTCAGTGACTGAGGTTATGGCAGCAAGACAAACTGTGCAAGAGGCTCTTGAGCTGATCTTCCAAGATGAGGAAGCAGATAGTGATTTGGAAGAGGATGTGTCAGAGCAGGAAGACAACATGGAGGAACTCTCTGACTACAGCTCCTCTGATGAAGACATTTATATAGAAAAACATTACTATCAGTTGGTCCTCTAGTCCACATCAAGTGGCAGGCAGGATAGCAGCGGAAATGTCATTTGAGTGACTCAGTTTTAATGGTTATAACGGTTATACATGGTTATATAATAAATCCCAACAGTTCCAGAATGTTCTTGCCATTCTCTCTTTCAATAGAATATGTTCAAATCATTATGGCTGTTATCTTTTCATGTCTAAGGTAAAACAGGACATTATATTGTGATAGTAAATGTTTTTCTCCAAACTCGATTGGTGTAAAACCTAAAACATACACTCTTCCTGTTCTCTGAAATATTAACTAAGGATTAATCTTCCATGTATTAATGTCAGATAGGCTATTTATACATTCTTAATAGATCTGTATAGTTAAAAATTCGTTATTGAGACTTATTATGAAAGAATTCTTGGCCTGGACCCTACTGTGAAGGCATGACATATGAACAGTATGTAAGGGTTAAATAAGATAATACATGGATTATTTTAAGATTTGTATCTTTTATTTCACCCACTTTGTTTCAGTGATTTATTTTTGTTCTGCTGATCGAGAAGTAGTGATGGAGCAAAAGATTACAAAGAAAAGATAATTATAACAGGACATTTCAAATACAATAGCCTATATCACAGGTGTAAGACGACAACAAAAGACAGCAACACTAATGCAAGTTTAATGAATGATCTTAATCTTTGGTATGTAAGTTTGTAGGAATAAATAGGTTAAAGGGACATCATCGATATTGTCAACATGGATCCTATCTTCTGCAGAGAGGTCAGCTGCCTTCCTGAAGTGTTGGATTTCCAGGCACTGCCGTCCGTCACACAAGGTCAGCATCATGCACCGCTCCTCCCACGGGACCAGATTGGAAAGGGACCGAGTATCTGTGTCATCCCTGTCACATGAGTCACCTGAGAGCCAAAGGCAAGGGGGAGAAGATGGAAAGGATGGATGGAGAGAGACACCAACAGCGACTGGGGGAGAGTCCCCGGAGAGGAAGGTAAAGAAAGTATGAGTGGCGTGTGAGGAGTCCTGATAAGAGGAGCGAGGAGACGGGAGCATCAGGGAGAGGCGCATGATGGAGCTGAGGTTTAATAACAATAAGGATCTTCACTGTGACACTGAGCTTGATGCATGATGTCAACAGGGAAGATTTATTTTTAAATAAATTGAATCGGTCAGGGTCGACATTGTTGCACTAACTGTACATTTTTGGTATAATTGCTGTTGGCTAGTCCAACTAAACCAGCCTTTGCCAAATGGAAAAAAAAGCCCTCATTTAT
Source organism: Hippoglossus stenolepis (assembly GCF_022539355.2). Classification (NCBI taxonomy): domain Eukaryota; kingdom Metazoa; phylum Chordata; class Actinopteri; order Pleuronectiformes; family Pleuronectidae; genus Hippoglossus; species Hippoglossus stenolepis. The sequence goes on along the minus strand of NC_061496.1, from coordinate 25,947,035 downwards.
CTTATTTTCCAAAAATAAAGGCTATATCAAATTAAAATTTTATATCAATATTCCTTTTTTTTGTATCTGTGATGACTCCTCCGGCATTCAAGGGTTTATACAATCATTTTGACCCATACGAGTATATCAGCAGCAGGTGTCCTGTACCTTTTGGTTTCTTGATTCAATACTAAACATGTGGTTGTGAACTGATAATGGATATAAGAAATAATATTGATTGTCATTTTACTGAAATCCTGCCATATAAAACCATCATCTATTCATGCATTTGGTGCTTTTAAACTGTACTGAATTATGCTGTAGGCAGTGCTTTGAAATATAATATATGCAATTATTAATGCATTTTCACTTTTGAATGCAGTGGAAAAAAAATATGTATATATATTTAAAAAATGTTTCATTGGAAGAAACCTTTCATCTTCTGTCCAGACTCCTACATGATTCACGTTTTGCAAACCCAGTGTGCAGCTGCAACAGAAATATATCTTCCTACAAATATCTCGGCATCAATTGAGGACCTGACCCGGCCCGACACATTTGAACCCTGACCTGACCAAAGGCTAAACCAATATGCTTCTGGACAAAAAACACTGTAGGGGCTTAGGACATGGAAACCTATAAATGTCAAACAAATATTATAATAATTAATTATTAATGATTTAATAATAAATAAATAATTATTATATAATTATATAAATTATATAATAAGCCTAACCAACTTGATGGCATGGTCATGCAATTCATCAATTATTATAAATAGATCTTCTGAAACAAGACTGGGATTAAACTGACCCGGTGTACTTTTGTGACCGGGCCGAGTGATTAACTATTTTTACTATGAGATCATTTGTAGTGCAGCAGCAGACTGGAACATTTAAAATGGGTTTTATTTTGATTGGAGATTTAAAATATCTTACATGTGAAATTTAATTTTACTAATAAAAATACAAAAATTAAGTAAAAAACTTCTTGAAACAACATTGATGTTGGGGAAGGGATGGCCTTGGTGTTATTTTGGCGGTCTGAGACCCTCAGAGACCTGTTTGTTTTCCCCTCTTCTTTCAGAATTGACTCTGCATTGGTAATGTTTGCTGGCAGAATTTATTCACACCACACAGGAAAAAAACCAAAATTGGCTGCAACAATTTCAGAAGTTTTGTGAAACACCGAAGAGGAAAAATGTAAAACATCAACTCCAAACCTTTAACATCTTATCTCTGCTGTTGTTATACACAATATATGTTATATAGATAGATGCATAGATTCTCTTGATTTTAACAATTGACAGACTCAAACTTTGAAAAGTGAAAACCACTGATTAGCTTATATATATATGAAATAAAGTCAGCAGGCTATTTCTTGCACGCAGTAGCCATTTGATTCCAAGGGGTAGGTGATAGAGAGGGCCCTGGGGAGGTCAGAGAAAGGCATACATGTAAGCTAGAAAGACAAAGAGCATCAAAGGTAAAAGAAGGGAGCACTAAAAAAGAGAAGAAACATGACAGAGGCAGAGGAGTCATTGTGAGGTGGCTCAGCGCTGTCAATCATGGCAGAAAGCCGAGTGGCTTGCTTTAAAGCGACCTGCAGAGTGAGAAGTGGAATGGAAATGAGGAGTCGCTGTTTCCTGCGGCAAACAAATGCACACTGAATCTTTCAAACAAAGTTATTGGGTTGAAACAGACGTGGAAAAGATGCGAGGTTTTCTCAGGTCACAGGAATCATGGGTAATGATGACAATAGTGTCAGCATAGAGAGTGACTCTGGAGAATGCATGAGAAAACAGAGATGAAGTTTGGAAAGCAGGAGTTTAGTTTATCATGAAGATACACACCCTACAATCATATAGGATTGTATATACATAATTTGCGTGTGTACAGTAGTTCCTATCTAAATTGTCTTTACATAGATTAAACCGTATCTTGTGTATGTATAATATTTCATATTGGACCGAATTTAAGATTTAATTTTATTACAACTGGCAGAGGTTTAGGATCAGCTTTAAGAGAAGTCTTGGACTAGCATGTAGCCATAACTATATAGAAAGTGTAGAAGCCAATACCGTATTGAGATAATGCACAAGTTCATAAAAGCACATGTCAAGGTTAACTTGCATTAGGCCACTGCTTTATTTTAAGTTTCGTTTTAAAGTTGTTTTTAAGTATTTGTCTGTAGTTTCACAGTGTTCCAATGACTGACAGTTTCAGAGAATGTTGCACGTAAACAAGCCAAGAGCTGCAAAGGCTCTGAAGAAAAGTTTAGAAAGGGAGCAAGCATGGATGCAATGTGCGGTGCACAGCGCTTGTTGACAGGGAAATTCCACATTGCATCTCAACTGTATACCTTTGACTACATGATAGTGGAGTTATACAGAGAGAAATCATAACCTTTGCCTTTGTTCACCTTTGTAAATGCACATCTATTGTACCTCTAGCTGTCCACTGGCCCCAGACCCAATACCATGACCCCCTCCTTGCTGATGTGGTGACCTGTGGTCATACACAGCTAATTCCCTCTGCTTCTGGTTTGCATTTTATTCAATGGACCTCTGATCTTTAAGGCTGCATATACGGCTTTCTTTTTTTTTACCTGACGTGGCACTAGTAGCTTGCAAGGTGGTTTGGATTTTTGGTATACAACGTTTACATTTTGTGGAGGTGAGGGGGCTGGGAGAGCACCCTCACCTGCTATAGAGGATCAATCAGCGCAGGTGAGAGCTGTTAGCTGATTGGTCCTCATGCTTAAAAGGCAGCGTCGGCGCTGCCTCAGGACTCAGAACTCAGGAAGGAACTCAGAGAGACTGAGGCTCCAGAGACTCCCAGACACTGAGTGGAGGACTGGGCTGCAAAGCCAGTCCGCTTTAAGTTTGTAGTTTGAATTTATGTTTATTTGATTAATAAAGAATGTTAAAAAGGAACACTTCCGTCTGGTCCTCTCTCTCCTCCCGGTACGCCGTCACCAGGTCCTCCATCCTCGGTACCAGTTCCCATACCGCCTGCTGGTCCACGTCTGTGGCTGTGTGGAGCCCCACGTTGGGCGCCAGTGTGGCATTGGACCTTGCCACGGGGCTCTCCCACACACAGCCAGAGACGGAAGTGTTCCTTTTTAACATTCTTTATTAATCAAATAAACATAAATTCAAACTACAAACTTAAAGCGGACTGGCTTTGCAGCCCAGTCCTCCACTCAGTGTCTGGGAGTCTCTGGAGCCTCAGTCTCTCTGAGTTCCTTCCTGAGTTCTGAGTCCTGAGGCAGCGCCGACGCTGCCTTTTAAGCATGAGGACCAATCAGCTAACAGCTCTCACCTGCGCTGATTGATCTCTATAGCAGGTGAGTGCTCTCCCAGCCCCTCACCTCCACACATTTCTATACTACCTCTGAGACCTCTTGCCTTTTCTCTGGGTATAGCTGCTTGATAGTTTGTGAAACATAATGGATGATTTGAAGCTTTCCCTAAAGTGGCATTTAGTAGGGTTTCACCACTATGGGCAGAACTACTTCACAGCATTACATTCTGTATTTTTTGTTGGTTTTATCCTGTTCAAGCATACAGTAGCCTGCTAGTAGAACCCCACTAGTTTCCTTTTCTATCACCAGTCCTTTTTCAATGAAATTACATTATTACAATTTCATAAATTGTACTTCTTGAATGCTCAACCTTCACCAGCCACTCATTCCCCATTACTACTGCACCCATTCTATCATACTGTATTGGAAAGGGAAGGGCCCTCACATGTCGTCATTAGTGGCGTCAGTGGAAATGCTATTCATTCACTTTGAATGTGTCAATGTAATACATTGTCAAATTAAATTGTGGTTGGAAATGTGGCAGTGCATGTACCAGCCCAATAAAATCACATTTAAAGTAAGGCTCACGCGCTGGCATCAGCCAATCAAATCATATTAATGCAAACAGTGGTCCTGCCAGACACTGAACTTCTAAATGAGCCTGGGGAGAGGAGGCAGAGGCAGCTAGTGAACCAGGGAGTCTCTCAAAAAGTCAAAATGATCTCCTTTCTTAACCACTATTCATGACCCTGATGGACCGCAGTGTCAGGAAAATCTGACTCCACTTACACTTTGATATTTTTGAAAACCAACTATATGCACAACAGCAGATGCATACAGATTGTATGGCACAGTGACGAACTCTGTGTGTACGCACAAGACGTTTCCTGTCCAAAACAGATTCACAGCTCCCAAGAAAAGACGTTTTAGTTCATACAAAGAACATTTAAATCAGTTAATTACAGGAATTTACACTGAAATGGATATTATTGAAACATAAAAACAAAACAAATATGACTGAAATGTTGTAATAATTGAATAAGAATTTAAATTTAGCAAACGGGGCAGAGTAAATAATAGTCAGACATATACTCTTTCCTGGTTTGGTGCGTTTGACTTTTTTATATATTTGTGAAGTGGACATTTGTTTTTGTCACTACTGGGGGGGACTTAGATTACTAAAGGCAGGAAGTGACAAATTAACTCTGCTGCGGAGATCATGTGATCATGTTTACAGCACCCGACATCGTTGTCAGCTGTTATTCCCGCAAACTCTCTCGACATCGTCGTCGGTGTCCTCTACCTGTGTGACACCGCTTTTTCACCGGAAGATATTTGTTTTCTTTCAGTTTTTTTTTAATTTTTGCGTCTGTCACATGTTAGAAGCATCATCTACCCCCCCCCCCCACACTTCTCAAATCAAATTCTACTGGATTTCTACAGACTTTATACTTGGTGGCAGGTTAAAAAAGTCTCCAAGGATATTTGAGCAAGATAAAATCCAAAGTGAAACAAAGCACAGACAATGTGACGAGTGCTGATGGATGGTCTGCATATTAATACCTGAGAAACAAAGGCCAGATTTGCATCACTCACACGAAATGATTGAACACAACAACTCAGTGTGTGTTTAAACAAACAGCTGTTTATCATCACCATGTCTGGTGTACACACCTGTGTGTAATGGATGCTAAATCACAGGTGATTTGAATAAACTCACCCGGTGCCAAACAATGCCAACAACAGAACCAATGTGTTCCATGCTGAATCTTGTTTATTGGCTCACTTTGTTTTGTGTCAGTCTGGGCTGAACCCTGCGTGCCACATACAAAATCTTGTCTTTATTAAAAAAAATTTAAAAAGAAGGTTTCCAGGGATTTCATGGGATTCAAATTCACAGTTTAATACCACACATGTCTGCAGTTTCTCTCCTACTTCTGAATATCGACTGTGTTGGGTCAGTGTTCTATACTGGTGATGTAAAAAGTGTCCAGGTCGTGTCTCCCTCTCTTTTTGAGTGTTCACCATGTTTTTACAAGATAGTTAATTTAGCAAAAAAATTTCCTTGGTTGTGCCAAACATTTGGCTTTGTGTTTCTACGACGGGTCACCAATACAAAACGATTAGCATCACTGCCTCAGAATCAGAGCAGAAACAGAAGTTGGTTTATACCGTATCAGAGTCGCTTGTCTGGGTGTCCTCCCTCCACACTCCTGCTGACCCCCGCTCACTTTACACTTTAACAATAAACACCAACACTAATCAGAAGTTATTAGGACCTGAACAGGACGGAAGTTTACTTTGTCTGTTTGATTCGCTCCAGAGTTTGAGACATGTATTCAAACACAAAAAAATGTCCAACATTTTGTGCGCACTGTCTGCTACACACCACGCGGGACACGTACAGCCAGGAAATTGGGGTTAAAGTGACCGGAACCATCCGGATTCATGATCCAACATCATCGACTAATAACTAAATAAATGTGATTGTTTGTGCGAAGAGCATCAGACTCAAGCAGACACATGCACACAATCCCAGAGGAAACAATGGAATACTAACTTTATACAATACAAACCTAAACGCTCTTCTAAATCATAACCATTCCATTCTTCTAACTGGCTCTGTTAACAGAATTTTACCAGCAGAGAGAAACCATTTTAGTTATTTTTTGGGGGGTTTTCTGTGTTTTTTTTAAACATTTCTATTCAGAATATGCATATTTATTTAATTCTAATACAATTGCACACAAATATGTGTGTGTGTGTGAATTGTGTGTGCAGCCTCTGCTGTTTTCTTAAAGTCATTGAGATATACCACATAACTGAAATCTCATAATTTTCCTACATGCCACTGTTCTGTTTTATAGTGTTAATTTTAATATTATTAATTAATTGAAGGCTACATAGCCATTGTTTTTTGTATTTTCAAATATTTTTACAAAGGAGTGTGTTGAAGTAAATTGGATTTATTGTGTTTAGTTTTTTTGCTGTGGTATCAAATTGGCTATCGAGAATCGTGGAAATTTCATGGTATCTGTATCGACTACTAAATTTCTTGTATCGTGAAATCCCTAGGCGATATCCAGCCCTAGTTAAGAAATGTAAATGGGAACTGTCAATACAAGGTACAATAGGTGTATTATTGCTCTACCAAAAGGGACAGTGAAAGTGTTTGGGTGCAGCTAGATAATGTGCTGGTGCAACCAAATGGAAAGGTTAGCCTGTCGCTCTGCTTAATGCACTGTTTTAGTGACAGGGCTTGTTTGTTGGTTCATTTGTTGGGTTGTCCATGTGAGGACCACCAAATCCAACAATGATATTTCTGCATTCAAAATGGGAAAGGCCAATTGAGTATAAGTAGACATGTAATGCACATGGTCGATGCGATTTTATACAGGTCCAGGACTATATATGCCTTCAGCGCTAGCATATGTAATGTAATGGAGGATCGTGAGTGCCTTGGTGCATTCTGGGTGTTGTGAAATGTCTACCTTTTGATCAAAAGGGAATAACAGTCCTTTTTCTCTGTTTTATCTAGTCATGTTTCACCAATCGGATGGTTTTCTCCTTTCTGCTGCATTAATACTCACATTTTACTAGAAGACTAAACTCCCTGCAGTGAATTATTCACTATAAGCATCATAGCTTTTTGTATGATGCTTTTGACAAATGCATCAGTTAAGTGTGTTCACTGTTCTTTGACACTTTTCAGTGCAAATATTTTCCCAAATAAAAGGGAATGCAAGAGTTCTCAACATACATATTAGACTACCAATTTGCTGCCGAAGAAGTCGATATATATTGTATTATAACCCATGAATTGTGATGTTCTAAATATCATGAGGTCCTTTCTAATACACAGCACTGGCTTATTGGCACAAACTTTGAGACTCACAAACTCACTCAATGGCATCCCTTCTAAGGAAGGTTGTATCACTGCTATAGACAATTGAAAGAAAAAAACAATTGCCAGCTTAAATTATCTAACTTAATTTTGGTGACCCCCCCACCCGATATTATTTTTTTCGATCCACATGGACCCAAGGTTGCTTTAGATCATTGGGCAAGGACAAAACCCTTGTTACAAAACCCTTTAACTGTGTAAAGAACAATGTAAAGAAACCCTAAGGAATACATTTTAAGGACTTGAATATGTATATTATGATTTGGCACTATACAAATAGAATTGAATTGATGTGTAACTGAGGAGAGATCTTTTCCATGATGGACGGACATGTAATAGATGTTGTTTGGCCATAATATAACACATAGAAGACTGTAAATGTAAACTGTTGGGACCTGGTATTTGTGAACTACAGTTCGGCCTACATGTGTAGTCAGGTCCTGACCACATGTTTCTTTGTTCTAGAGACAAAGCAGAGCCTCCAGAACTCAGTCTCCCAGGGTGCTTCAACTTCACACCGAGGTGTTAAAACGTGCCCTGGACACAACTTTCAACCACTATTGGTCACTCTGGGCCCCATGACCCATGAGGTCACCAGGCCAATATAAGCCCAGTCCCCCGTGTCTTCTTCCTCTTGTCACTGCTCTTCCCACTCAACCCTACGGGAGGAGAGGTGTAGCTCTCCAGCTCACCCAGCGAGGGAAACTTCCTCCCTACCCAAGCTCTACCAACCTTCAAGCAGGCCTGCCTGGAGCAGACTGCTGAAACCTTCGAAAAGGCAGTGACGCGAGAACCTGCCTAAGAACTTCAGCACAAGAGCTGCATCGCACAGCAGAACCACAAAAACAGGAGCCACAAACCAGCAAGACGACTTCACTGGACTTCAAACAGCACATCAACCTTTTTTCCCTTTTCATGGATGGGTAACATTGTCCGTGTGATGTTTAGAAGTTTGATTTGTGTTGCTGTGATATTTTGGTTATAAGTTATTTGAAGGTTACTATTAGTTATGTTATACTCTTCACAGTCTTTCTTTGCATGCAACTAGCTACTTTCTCTAACCTGGCACCAACACACACACACGCATATCCCCCCCACACATCTCTCTGACCCCCGCTACATGTCATAAACATACCAGGGGGGATGGTTTATTGCCTTCATAGTGGCCAGCCGCCATTTTGAAAGCACACTCACTCACACAGACACACAGATACACACACACATACATATCTTTATATAGTAAGTACATATTTAGTAGTTTGTGTTTTTATACTTTTATTATCTTCATAATAAATATTTTCTTTCATTAATGTTGCATAAGTGTGAATTTTGCCAACCTCTACACTGTCAAGAACTCCATATCCTTCAACTTTGCTAACTACTTATGTGGTAATTTCGGTTATAGTTATTAATTTAATTGTTAATCAGAGTTCCAAATTTGTAGTTAGTACTTTCATGAGACTTAATCTATAAATTGGCTATCTTTCCCTTCCTTTGAAGGGTGGTGCCCTGAGGTAACTTTAATGAATTAAAGTTATTATTTAATAATATTTTCAACATTAATATTCAATATCTTTTCTGATAACCCAATTTATTGAATGCCCAAAGGCACACCATGTAATGGTGTCACGTTTAATGTATCAATTGCACAACAAAACATACAACATAAAAGAACACAATCCAGGTGCTTGAACTTAGGTTAGGTACTCAGCCATACAATCTCCTCTCCACCATGTAGACCTGAAGAGGGAACAGAGCACACAAACACGACAAACAAAATGTGGTTCATCTTTAACAACTTTCACAAGAGAGATGAGGGAAAAGAGAGACTGCTGGAAGATGAAGACCCAGATCCAAAACATCAGTAATGAGGCACTGACAGCGAGGGGAGAGAGGGAGGGCTCCCAGGATGGCCGCATGGTCCAGCACAGAGTCTGAGAGAAAACGGATAGATGGTCAGGTACATGGACCTTCATTGGCTTGAAAGAACAAACATCTGTATGTATATACCAGGTTTGATGGATTCATTAACAGACTCACTGGCAGGAGAAAGGTAGCAGGCTTGAAGTTATCAAAGATGGTCACTAACTAAAAGTTGAAGCCTATAGATGAGTTTTAAATATACATTTAAATGTGTCTCAACAGTCAGACAGTCTGCTGTCAGCAGGGAGGTTTTTACAGAAGAATGTGTGACAAAAGGAAAAGGCCCTGCAGCATGCTGTTTTTAACCCTGGGGACCGACAGGAGCCCTGCATTCTGAGAGCCAAGTGCACAGGATGAAATACAACATGGGTGTGGAGTAGAACTTCTGGCCTACAGTTCATTTACAGCCCACATGGTATAAATCCCCAAAAATCTCATAACAATAAATGTATTTATGTGATAAAAGATAATGACAAACAGACTAATGTGAGATTCATGTCTTTAAGGGTGTTCCCCTTCATCTGCAATGTCAGTCATATCAACTGTTATGCATCATCGCTGACAAGCATCATGCCATTTGTTAAGAAAATTTAGATGCAGAATGACATGCTTTCCAAGAGAAATGGACAAATTCTTGATTTTTAGTGGAAGTAACACACACACCAGTGCATTTCAAAACTAACTGACCAAACCTAGACCTCCTCACTTGAGAGAAGCAGCCATTGCCTGTTAGTGTGGTGTGTTCAGTAATTTAGTATGACCCTTGGGGGTTATTATGAAAATTGAAATTACCTTTGATAGGGGAAAAAAACAAAACGTTCCCTACAACTGAAATTTAAAGTTTAAGGCCATCGGACAGGTGTGAAGTGACATGCCCAGTTAGAGTTTTGTGATTCATCAAAGCACATAAAAGTCTGACGTGTCAATGAAGCTTAAATTGGCCGGAATGTGGTCCAATTTAGCTGGATTTGATTTAAATTCCAGCTTCAGCATTCTAAACTATTTGACTTTAAAACTATGAATGAGAAAATGGCGGTCTTGATTATGTGCTTCTCAAGTTTTACTGTGGCTTTTGATGTGACAATTATACTGATGTCAGTTGGGGCCAATGACCAGTATGACGTTTTTTATTTTTTTTATTTTTTTATTTTTTATTTAGGAGCAGGAAATTTAGTTTTTGCAACATCCAGCTTTTCACAGCAGATAAGCAGGGCTCTAATTTGATTATTTGTGTGGGGTCATCAGATTCAAAAGGCACATACAGTTGGGTATCATCAGTGTCGACATATGGGGCCAAGAAATAAGATGCAAAGGGCCAAGAACAACGATTAGTAGTACACAAAAAGCCACTCTGAGATTGAGTAAGAGAAGCTCAGGTGGAATCTTAATCTGGAGGAAGCAGAAGATCATTCCATACATTAGTGGATGCAGATTAGGTGCAGTGACAGGCCTTGAAAGCAGGTTAGAAAATATGACTGTTACAATTAGGGCTGGGCGAAACGGAAAAACTCTTATCACGATAATTTTTTCATATCAGTCGATATCAATATACATGTATATCAAGATATAAATCAAATCAGCACCACTGCACTGGATAAACGGAGCATCGCTTCTTCTGCAACAATGAAATTAAAACCGTCGTTTTACAGTCGCTGCGTCGTAATCTCTCTCTCTCTCTGTGTGTGTGTGTGTGTGTGTGTGTGTGTGTGTGTGTGTGTGTGTGTGTGTGCCCCCGCTCGCCTCTGTCCCTCTTTGCACACACAAACTGATAATCACATTTATTTAGTTTTTAATCGATGATGTCGGATTATGTCTTCAGATCGTTCCGGGCACTTTAACTCTGATTTCCTGTTGCGTCTCGGGTTGTGTAGCAGGTTTAAACATGTGTCTCATGAACTCTAGAGCGACTCAAACAACACAAAGTAAACATCAGTTCTGTACGTGTCCTAATAACTTGTGATCAGTGATGGGGTTTATTGTTAAAGTGTAAAGTGAGCGCAGGTCAGAGGGGGAGTGAGGAGGAAGCTCCGACAGAGACTCTGACACAGGACGACCGGACCTTTAATGTGCGGCTGTCCTGAAGCAGCGGTGTTTGTAATTATCCAGCTGTTTATATTCTGTCACTGCATCGATGCAGAGTCGTCCGCATCGTGATGCCTCTAAGAATCAGAAATGTCCACACCTCTATGCAAGAGCCCAAACATTAGCATGTGTACTGCTGCTGCCGGCTGCTGCTCTTACCCTCTGTGCTGTGTGCGTCAACCTAACTTGACGTGGCTGTAACTCTATTCCAGCCACACGATTGGCTAGCGCGGCTCTATTCTCACTATCATTGGCAATTCGTGTTGTCTGTCGAAAACATGGATGGAATGAGTTATATCAACGTTGTGTCGAAGGTGTCTTATATTTCCATCGAGGAGAAGTTGTATCGCGATAATTATCTTTATCATTTCATGGCCCAGCCCTAGTTACAATAGATGTGGGGATAGAAAGGTGCTGAGACACAGCTCTTTCTGTAATAATACTAAATTGTGAATTATTCTATTCTCTTCTTTATTTGTACTGTTGTTGAAGAAACTGTGGCTCAAAAGGTTGTATATGATAAACTAACATTATTCAGCTTGTAGCAGATCTGACAATTATAGTTGGAAGATTTTCAAGGACCAGGTAAATTAAGAAGCCAACACCATCTTAGACATGAATTCTGTTGTCTCATTTGTCATATATCTTGTTTATTATGTTGTATCTAATCTCATCAGCCCTTCTGCAGAAAACGGCTCAAAAGTTAAAGGCTGCTATGTAAAAATAAAATGTAGGTTTGTGTTTCTTGAAACTGATTGGGCATCAAGGAATTATTCTGCTCTAGCTGTGGAGAGATTACAGTGTTCACCCAGTACACACGTGGGCTATTTGGGGTAAAAAGCTCAAATGTTTGTGCACATGTTTCTCCAGGGTGTTAACCTCTGACTGTCTAGTTTTGCAAGCTCTCTAATCACCTTTGACCTGCTATGACCTATGTCCCTAATGTCCAACCTGACTTGAAAAACTGTTCATATTACTTATTTCCACTTGGATAAAGGTTGAACACTTTCAGCAGGTAGCCTTGGAAAGAAGACCAGTTATCTAGCCGAGAACTTTACCCCCCAAATATGCTGTGGAATGACCCTGAGAGCATTACATTAGACATCCATAGAATATGATGAAGCAGTTCTGTAAAGACAAATTGGAAAATTCTGTTGTTGTGCAGGTACACTCTGAATTCACGGCAGTGCTGTGAGGTTCCTGCAGCAAAAGGAGGTCTGATGTTAAACTTTTTCAACCAACACTGAATATATCGTGTAATAACTGACATATGCATAGATGCATGACTATAATTTTCACATCTGTAAAATGTGACAGATTGGATTGGGGCAGGATTCAGACAGCCTCTGCATCATGAACACAATAGTCAAGGTCAAATGCAGTTATCACTCATGACAATGAGTGATGACTCCATGCTATGCTATTACAATGGGACCGTTTTCATTGCCTATTGTCATTGGTTGGGCTGACTTCACCTTATGCTGAAGTCAAAATGTCATTCATATTGTGTTGTTGGCACAGATCGTAGGAGGAGTCGGGGATCAAGAGGGTCCCCCAACTCTTTTTTGGGGCTTTCACCTTTTCTCTGCTGGAAACATAATAACTATGCTTCTGTATATGGACGGTGCTCATTGAAGTAAAGGTTCTCCCTTGATTATGATCATTAAGTTTTTACTGCAGATCATTAAATTGTTTTGCCATTTAAAGTGGTACAAAGCCTCTATTGATGTCCATTAGTGTAAAAAGAAAGCAAATGGCAATTGTTACATCCTGACCTTTATCCTGTCTATGGGCCAATGTACTCTATCAATAACACAAAGGGAACATTGGGTGGTAATTATTGGCTTATTGGATGCAGTATACACAAGTCATTTAGCTCCTCTGTTGTGTTGCTTGCTTAACTAATGATTAAAGTCTTAGGTCACAAAACATGGTCCCATCATCGTGATTGCTGTCTTAAACTTGTCGATTTGGGAACATTGTTTAGTGGATTTGCTACGCTGCATCTAATCAGTAGTTGCATTTTTATTAGTCTAATATTTAGAGCAATTAATGAGAAATGTTTGGGTGTCATTGATTGCAAACAAAGGCAGGCAGAGTGTCATGATCTCTTCAATGACTTATCTCTTGCATTCAAAGCCATTAAGTGAGACAGTTAGATGGCTGCTTTACTGATTACAAAGCCTGTGGAAACAGTGAGCATCATTTACAATCCACAGAGGTTCTCCGATGTTTAGGTGTGTGGTGAAGTATGTTGTGATGTATGTGATCTGTGCACACAGGATGCTTCTGCTCCCTGTCACATGAAGCGTATGTACAGCCATGGCACCGAGCCTGGGGATGCAGCAGAACCGGGGCTATCGTCTGTTTTAGTCCACACCTTTCTGTACTTTGTCACAGCCCGGTGCCAACATCAACCACAATGCAACTCGACCTCTGACTGTTCAGCTGGAGGATTGTGTCATGCCCAACATTGGGATCCCCCCCCGCCCTCACCCTGCCACACACACATGACATGCACATTATAATTCCAGTCTCTCCGCCATAGTGTAGAAACAAATATTCATTACTTATATCTTATTACAAGTCATTTGCTGATTGTACCCCAATGTGAGTCTTTAATATCTGTAGATATCGAGTCATATCACATACTTATCTGAATGAAATTAAATGTTGATTTACCAGCCCGGTGTATCTGAAACATTCAAATAACACTGCTGTCATCTTCTTAATGACACAAACCTTTTAATGGACTTTTTCTATAAACTAAACAATACTGAAGGTAATGGTTGAAAAACAACTTTTGTGAGCCTAATTTATTGCTATGAATGAAAGTTTATTGTGAAGATTGCCAACACTGATGGTGACATGAAAATAAATGCTGAGATGCCTCACTGGGGTTCACACCGGACGCGGAAGCACCAAGAAAAGCTGTCCGCCTCCTTACTGCCCCCATGTCACTCAATTGGGCTGTTCACATCGGCTGTGATGTGCCGCGCAGCACCGAGGGAAGCTCGCGCTCTACACCGATGGTTTCGCCGTCTGGTCTATTTTTTCTGCTCGCCGCAGTGTATCGCGCCAGGAAACACACTGAAAATCAATTTTAAACCATATAAATGACATATTATATATGATATAAATGATCAAAAATGCATCCCATACTTTGGATTTCCCTGCTGTTCTCCTGGAGTTAACATTTTTCCCCCACATGATGAAATTTCCCCATCTGCCCCTCCACTACAAGCACACAAGCAGACAGACAGAGAGAGAAAGAGAGGGGTGGAGGAGGAGCTATGAAGACCATCATCATCAGCGGTGGACTGTCTGCACATATTCACAGCTGCAGGTCGCACCAATTCCTCCGCTATAGTGAAGGCTTGCTTAGTCTGTGCCACACTTCTCGTGACGAAGTAGCTGGCTGTTGTAGTCCATTTTCTTTTCTTTTGAAGTAGTCGACTGGCTTCCCAGCAAGAGTTGGGTGTCTTGTCTCAAGATGACGCTTTAGTTTGGAAAGCGTCAAGCCGCACTCCACACACTGGGCTCTCCATTGTCACCTCCATTGACAAAACCATATTTAATGAAATCGGGGTTGTACCTACACACAAATTTGACGTTTTTTGGTGGATTGGTAGCGTTACTGTCGTTGTTTTTCCGCTCAAGGAACTTTTCCATCACTCCAAATACTACAGTCTAGCGGTTAGCATTGCTCACCTGTCACTGGGCGTCTCAAACTGACGACGTATGCGGCCGTCGCGGCCCACTAGTATCAAATTGAAAACATTTCACGGCCCAGTAGAGGGCGCTCACGTCCCACAAATGTGCCGGGGCCCAATGGTTGAGAAAGTCTGTTCGACACTGCATTGCTAATGCTAGTAATGTTCACTAATGCTTATTAGAGACTCAGCTTAGTAATTCAAAAGATCGTAAAACACTTGTGTTCAAAGATAGACATTTTGAGGAACAAAAATCTCTGAAACCTACAGACGTCATGTTTAGGGGTTAGACACGACTGAGCATAGTTGATGGGGACATATACAAATTTTACTTGGCTGTTTTTTGGAACATTTATTTGGGTCTCTGAGGTATCTACGGGTCCAGATATATGTTTATACCACTGCAGCTCAGTTTTTTCAGGGGCTGCCCATGTCTGAAACATTTGAATCATTGAACCGTTCAGATTTGAAGCTGCTTATTACATGAGTGCCACGGTTTACCTCAGAATTAATACAATCTATGGCGCTATAGTAAAGGGTAAGGAGGTAGAGCAAGTGAGCTCCTTCAAGTACCTGGGGACTGCGTTAGACCAGTCCTTTACCTTCACTGATCATGTGGAATGCATCTGTAAAAAAGCCCCAAAAAGACTCTACCTTTTAGGTAAATTAAAGGGATAGTTCACCCAAAAATAAGAAATACTCATTATCTACTCACCACTATGCTGATAGGGGTGGGTGAAGTGTTTGAGCTTCACGGGTAAACGGCGTTGCAGCCAAATCAAAATTCAAATTCGACCCCGGCTTTAAGTATTAAGTAAGACTAGTCCACACACTAAAAAGTGAAAGAGAAGTTCTCACGTGAGAGAAAGAACTCCATTTCATGTCACAGCTGCAGCTGAAACTATGAGGTCTGACTGTCTACAAGGAAGGTAAAAATATTATGGAACATAATGTGAGCAGGCAGTAGGGCGACAGTGTGAGTGAGCATGGGGCAAATAGCACTGCAAAAAGCGCTGCACACACGAAGTTGGAGTTCTCCTATGTTGTTTTCAGAAGTGTAAAAAATGTTGGTTCATTATGAAACTGTGGTGGAACAAATTAGAATATGGCTAGCCTCAACCGAAAAGATAATTAATGGGAAACACTGGGAGCTGAGGAGCACCACCCTGCTCTCTAATTTGGCGCAAAGTCTCTGCCTATAAATTCACAATTATGCCAACCTTTTTTCTGCATGTGCTGACCTGGAGAAATGTGTGTAAGCGAGCCAAGCACACAAAATACTCTCTTGTTGGTTACACAGGCGAGCATGCATTTTTACAGAGGAGATTTAGTGCCTTTGTCCACTTAACAGTCTTTTGATGAGGCCATTCCATCCATTGCAGAAGAGTCTCGTCACCTGGCTGAAGATCGGACAAAGACGCCCCTAAATCCTCAGCCTGCCTCACACAGGAACCTCACCCTCAAAATTGGCTGCCTATCTCTGCCATTGACAGCCCAACACAGCATGTGAATGGCAGCCACCCACCAGTTAATGAGTGCAAATACGGCTCACTCGGCTTCTGCCCAATAACCTGCACGGAGTGAGATTTAGAAAGGACTGGCATTCACTCATTGAAGAATAAAGGTAAAATGAGGAGATCTGAAGATCTTCATCTTTTAACTTTAATAAAAGCTTCATTTGACTGTGGTACATTGGAATAGGAGTGGGTGGTAGACGGTCCCCCCCTACCACCAGATTATCACCGTATCACCACATGTCTTATTGACTTGCTCCAGATGAGAGAAGGGGAGCAAGGCATTAATAATGTCAGTCCAGGACATTTTTGTGTCCAGGACATTTTGTGTCCATTTCTGGACATTCCAGGACATTTTGGGGAAACACTGGTATTCATTTACTGCAGGGCCATTTCCAATATGGTGACCTTAGCCTCACGCTCATTCCTGACACAAGCATGGTTAACCTGAAAAATACATGCACAAA
Source organism: Hippoglossus stenolepis (assembly GCF_022539355.2). NCBI lineage: Eukaryota > Metazoa > Chordata > Actinopteri > Pleuronectiformes > Pleuronectidae > Hippoglossus > Hippoglossus stenolepis. Next base: position 25,930,147 of record NC_061496.1, on the reverse strand, counting down.
GTGCACATCTAATGGAAAGCAATGGGAATGATTGAATTTGCAACAGCAAATACATTCTGGAAAAAAACTAAACAAAAGCATTATATTTTTGAAATAATTTGAGGATGTGCTGAATGTGATAGAAACGTGACAAGTTGTGCTTTGTTCTGAGGCATATGATGAGATTGTCACTTACAGAAAATCCCATTCTTTTGTCATCACATCAGAGTCCTCACTCATCAACTATATCAAGTTTGGGTTCTACAGTGTCACATGACGGGGGACATTGGGCATTGCTCTCTTTCTTCTTCTTTCACAGCTCTGAGACAACAGATTTCTGTGCTGAGCTATTTTTCTATTTGTGCTAATTCAGCTCAAACAGAAATACAACAATTATAATTCCAGTTTATCCAGGGAGAGCAAATGTTCGATTGCTTGATTAACTTTAGTCCAGCCTTGTGCATGTCCTTGTTAGGTTTACATGCATCATTCTGCCACTTATTAAAGAATTAACAGCAGAATACACCACTTTAAAGCAAAAAGGCAGCTGACATAGTTTTTGGTGCACACACAAAACCACACAGAAAATGCTGCAATTCAAGGCAACACTGTTGTTGTTGATGTTCTTGAGCAATCAGTGAATGTGTTGTACTCCTCTGCCTCGCTCCTCATGACGTCCTCCACCACTGGCCCTCCATTCGACGTCTCTGAGTGCAGCCTCTCGTGTCTCACTGCACTCTTCAAAGTTTTTAAAACATTCGGAGCTGAATGACCACTTTGCAGTCACAACAGGGGTTGTCAAAAACATCAGAAAGGCAGAGGAAGTTCCTAAGTAGATGTTCACGTGTTACTAAGTGTGATCTGAGAGCAGCTGAGAATGGCACTCTTCTGGACAGGGACCGACAGCTACTTCTCCGCGGCAGCTGCTCAGTTTGTTATGCAACTTTTATTGCGTTTGTATAACTATTGTGGCTTTAAAAGTAGACAAGTACACTGTTTAAGGTAGGAGGTACTTACGAGTCAAATTATGACTTTCGAAAATACTCAAATGGACAAGTACGTGTAGTGGTACTGCAGTAAATGTAATCTATTAGTTCCATTGCAGATGAAGGATAAAGCAATAACATATTTAGTCTAATAGCCATCTTTTAAACCACTACAAATTTAGGCTGCGATTATTATGTTAACTACCTTACCTCATCCACATTTACAATAGCTACAGTACAACACCTTTCTGTTGGCCGGTGTGCACACAGACAAATATATTAGCTCACAGAACAAATGAAGGGCCAGGGCCTACGAGCTAAAAGACTCTGGTCACTTTGAGGCAGTAATAGTCTGACCTTGCCCTGAGGAAGCCAGTGGAAGCCCAGACATTGTCAGCTGGCGAGATCCTCATCCAAAGAGACAAGGGGATGATTCAAACCCTCTGCTTCATTTAATGCAGGGGTGACCACCAACACGCTCCCTCAGTTTGACCCTCCTCCCCCTGCCACTCAAGAGGAGCAGGTCGCTGTCACTAACACCCCCACCCATCCCCATCCCCAGCAAATTAAATTAATCTGAGTCCCTACTACCGATTAACTAATTTTGGAGCTTTAATTGAAGCTATTTTCCCGATTGACATCATTTGTTCTCCTGTCGATAGTCGTTTAACGCGGACAAATCTTAAAGGGCCTTTGCACATGAACAATACAGTACTATTGGCAGAATGAATGATGAAATTGACACTGACAGGAAAATTAGGGAATTCATTTTCTGCACAGGATTTTCAATCCAGGCTCTTCTAGCGCCATTAGTCAAAGGAGGTTTCCATTGACATGTAGATTGACATTGACTACGGGAAGTGTTCACTCAACGGCGACATTAATAAATGTGGGCTCGCTGAGGCACAATGTTATTCGGCTCCACTGCCCGGTTGTTTTATAAAAGGCATCTGTTTTTATTTATGCTCAGACATTATAGAGATTTAAAAATGAGATGAAGAGGGTGCTTAAAAATCCAAACCGTCATCTCCATAATCTCCAGCTCAGTAGGCTCCGCTGGAGTGAGAGAATGGAAATTACAGCCTGTCAGGCATCAATGACATAGAGAAATGGGAAAATGGTGGACTTTTAACAGCCAGCCTTTCCTCTTACATACCCACAGAAAACATTCTTGCTGGTCCATTTAACACTGTGTAAGGCAAGGTCACTCCCTCTTAGTTAAGTCTACTGGGAAATTGAGCCTACATTTTCTTACCTGAAGAGGAAATAACGCAATAATTGAGGTGAACGCCTAATTGAACTAAGATTCAATAATGTAAGCAAAGCAAAGACGGGTGTAAGGGCTCCACAGCTGTATAGGAAAATGCATGCTTTGTGATTCAGTCTTGTAACAATGCTTTTCTTGTTTGTAATTTAGGTAGCCTCTGAAGTAAGGAGACTGCATCCTGTCTTAACAAAACACAGGCAAAGAATCATTCAAGGTTTTTTTTAATTTTTATTAATACCCTTTTCTCAAAATATCAGAAACTTGACTAGAAATGCCATCAGCCAATACAAATGTGGTGCTACTTTACACTTGCACGCAGACTTTACATGGAGATTACATACAGATGCACTGACAGCACCATATTTGGTTTTGTTCGTCAAACAAGGTGCACTGCACCTGCACATTCACTGACGGACGGGGACGGGCTACCCTCTCATAAGAGTCCAGGCCCTGTTCAGACCTAGAATTACTATCTGAAGTGATCCGATCACAAGTGGACAGCTCCAAGTTTGTCAGTTCACGCCTGACATGCGTCCTGAATGCACCTCGAGTGAGAGCTCACATCCCTGCTCTAGACGCCGTTTATAAACACTGTTTACGAAGACCAAGTGATGTTGGTCATTTGTTTTCACACTGCTAAAAAGAATGTGGCCACAAGCATCCCAGGTGTCCTCCGGGTGGAGTTTGACTGATCAGATCTCAAATGGATCCTCAATGCATCACCACCACCACGACAGGTGGAGGTGCATTGATGACGCTATGATGCTACTCAGGCTGATGCACGTCAACAATCACGTGACCGCAAATGGGCTCTGGGCCACATTGACGCACGGCTTTCCCCCCTGACATCCTCTGACCTGCCACTGTTCCATAATATACTGAAAGTATGTTTCACCCCTCAGTGCTTCCCAGGCATTGGCCTGCCACAATACTAACACTGACTGCCACATGATGAGTTTCAGGTTTATATGAATAAATTATTTCACTCGAGATGCATTTGGTAAGACGCACTATAATGCTTTGGCTGGGAGATGACGTACACAGAGCTGTTAATGTAAATGCCAGGTATGAACAGGGCCTAAGTGCTCCAGAGATGGCAGTTAAAGTGATGAGCCTGAAGTACTGATGTATTGTGCTTCCAATGTATGCTTTCCTTTACTATCTGCTAGAATTACTGTATGTGGCTGGAAATGGGTGTGTGCAGTATATTTGTGTGATGGGACCTTTATGTTTTAGGAGGTCATCACCGTACCACCCACTGAATCAAATCTTGTTTCCACCCTGCACACCCGAAATCAAAATGTATCCACAAATATCTAAATGTGTAAGTACAGGAGTACCCAGGAACAAACACCACTTACAAGCCTAGGAGCCCCAAACATGACACATTTTACCCAACAAAATGAAGCATTGAGCTTTCCTTGCATTAAAATCTAATTCTCTTGCACTTGAGCGCATAGTATGACAAGCCTTTTTTTTGGGGGGGGGGTGTATGTTGGAAATCATTTTCTTTTTTCTATGCCTTTGTCCATTACGTGGACTAATGCCCAAGCTACAGATATAACTCACAAATATGTATTTTAATTGTAATGGCAAAGGCACGTTGAGAGCATATCCCCTCATTTCCCCCCCCTCACTCAAATTGTCAAAGCATTAATTCGAAAGTCAGGATGTCAAAATGCTCATAAAAAATAACCACTTAGTATCGCCCACTGTGGGGAACTTAATGAGTGGTTACAGGCTATTTCAGGACTATTTTATTGAATTTCTGCCACTGTCATATGTCAGAGTCTTTTCGGAGTCACCACATCCGACAGGATCTTTGGGTAAAGCCTTCCTTAACAGAATTGATGTACGTATAATAACAGTGCTATACCTTAATGTCACATTTGGCATATTGCCCAAAGGTCGGTGACTACAGGGGTGTAATGTAGATTTTACAGTAATCTAGTGCTTCTGACACATTTAGCATCCACACACACACACACACACACAGGCAGGTAGGTTCAGCAATCCAACAGCTCAGTGGACAATTTATGCCTTCAAGTTGAGGGGTTCATATAGTATCCATTTTAATATGTTATGAGTGGGACATATTGGAAGATATAGGGCTCACACATTACACTGAAAGTTAATGTCAACTCTTCGATGAGTAAGAATGTTACAACATTTTCTTTCTCTATTCTATCGGTAATGTTTACAGCTTTCACTGTGCAAACAAGACAAGAAACAAACTGACATGTTACATAAACTGTCTGATACACTGTATATTAATTGATGGAGTAATGTTATACTTGATAACGTATCAAAGGAAATGTATACTATAACCTGTTAATACAAAATATATATATATATATAAATAAAGGCGAGCGATTTCAGTCCTGGTTGACTTGGCACAAACTTCTGTTTCTTCTGTTTATCTGTTAGAAGTCACAATGACACATGGATCAGATGCCATGAGCAGCTGCTCTGTGAGAACTGCAACATGAGAATAGTAAGTTCTGTTAAAAGCATACTCGACCAATATGTTAGCTTCATGGCCACATTTCTGACCCCCATTGCCATATTTTACCAAATACATGTGTTGAGGGAAACGTGAACAAGTTAAAATGCAGTACAACTTGAATTCACTCCCTCTTAACACTTATTTTACCTTGATCAGTACCTGCTATGCGGTGTTCACTAGCTCATCACTATATTTGACTGCCATTGGGGAACAAGCTGTGAGAAGTAGCTGTTTTGAATTAAAAAGCTAGCTGCTGCCGCTGATCAGAGCTGTGCGACTGAATTAAAGCAGTAAAGCTGCAGGCTGCAAAACTAAAACAATGGGTTGAAATGTGCTGAAACGCGTGTGCGTATTCGAAATAAAGGGAACTGCAGTGTCTGGTGATAATTCTCTCTGGGTTCGTTACATCAAGCAACACCTTTCATATCACACTTTGTTATTTCATCTATTGTTACAGGACACCTCCACAGTAAATGAAGTTCTTAACCTTGATAATGTGTCCATACGGTGCTTTTCATATAATTCAAGACATATCACAAGGGAAAAAAGAGGGCAATACCACCGCTGCTGCATTGTTGTGCACTGTTCCTCAACAACACAGTAAAATGTGTATTAAGGAAGCTTTATCCTAATCTGCTGGTTTCACAATAAAAGCGCCGGTGCACTAATAACTGTAAGTATTGTATCTTTTTAGAATGAACTAGATTATGTTAGATGAAGAATTTCACACCTTCGTCAAAGGCCTAATATCTTGAACAATGTAATATACTACCTGTAAAGTGGATCATCCTGCTGAGAAGTGGAAATCATGCTGATGATGAACCTAATAACAGTAGTAGAATAATTGTGGAACTAGTTAAATAAGGATGATGAATTGGTTGCCACTAAAAGCCTGAAGATTTTATCCACAGCAGTACTTAAGTATAATTCTCTCTGTTTCAGTGACACCTCGAACACCTCTGCCTCAGCCAGACACCTCTGCCTACATTGTTATGACGAGCTGCAGAGAGCTAAATTTAGCTGATGGCTGCTAGGATGGATTACTGCGAGGCTTGAAGGCGATGTGATATCTGGGAGGGAAATTACTTGAGCTTAATGAAGTACATAACTCATTGCTCACATTGCTGCCCACTATATAGCACACTCTCTCAATCTGTGAGGACAGTTTAGAGGGCACTACACACACTTGTGGAGGGTAATAGTTCATTTTCCTTGCAAGCTCTTCCACTGAGACCTCTTCCCAGCTTGACCCAGTTTGCGGGGGAATGGCTCAATCATTACTTTTAATAGTTGTTCAATCATTTTAAATGGTAATGTCTTTTGTGTTTCTTGTGTGTCAGATGATAAGGACCTCTGGTGTGGCTAATGTATCTTTTTGTAGTTAAACTGCCCACATTTATATAACATTTACTATAGCTCATGATGCAATATTCAACATATTTTATCAGCAGTTTTGGAAGAGGTACTTGGGTTTATTCTTAAGGGCCAATACAGAAACATAAATATACTTTTACAAGCAAACCCCTGCATTTAAAATACTGCAGTATAAGGAGAATTATCAGCTAATAGTTGTGTAATGTAATGTGAACAATCAAAAGTACATATTATGCTTTACATTAATAACTTGTTCATACTAATGTGTCAGCATGCAGCTTAAGATGAAGCTTAACATACAGTTGGGTGTACATTTTAGTGATTTAAAAGGGTAGAAATGTTTAACTTTCCTTACACAAAAACTGGATATTGGACAATTCTTCCAAGTCCTGATTCACCAAGATGACATTGATGTGACACTTGAGAATGTGAAGTAAGAATCAAAGTAAGTATGTCAGCACTCGATAATCCAACTAGTTTGAATGTGTTTTAAATCTAATCTTAACATTATCTCACTTAGAAACAGAGTTTTGCTGTGTGTAAAAGCTCAGAGAAGAAATGATGGTAACTCTTAAGTTACATTTCATTATGAATTGTAGCCTGGCAGAAGTAAGAAGTAGTATAACAATGAAATACTCGTGACAGTATGAGTACTTGAGTAAATGTACTTGGTTACTATCCATCACTGCAGTGCAGTGTTTTACAGCCTTAAACGAAGCTTGTCAATGCACCGAATAATTTCCTAACCTCCCAGAGGCTCCAAAGTATTTGCAGCATCAAAGGCTTCTCTGGCAAACTGAACCCACAAAGAAGCAGCACACCAAAAAGAGGGTTAGTGTAGTTTTTCATAGGGTTAACCGTTTCCAAATGGTTGGGGTAGTAGATTGGAAGTGAAGGGCGTGCTCCTGGGCGAGAGAGGGGAGAGTGGATGAGAGAGCGGCCCTAATGCGGCATCTCATTACAACCTCTGTCAGGATCCCTCTATTCTACCATCAGCTCCCTTTAACTTGGTAAGAGCCCAACTGTCGTTTCGAGTGAGCGTGCCGCCAAGGAGGCATTTACAAATAAATGAAAAATGTCACATTTGATTTCACTCCTCTCGGACTGCGGCGCCTCAGCTTTGTCACAAACTGTCTTTGTTGTTCTGGTCTCTCGCAGGTCCCGCTCCCGGTCGCTGTGGATAGGTTCTGGCAGGTTCAGGCCCTCTGCGTCTCTCCCAGGGTAAGCCCGCAGACAATAACCTTCCCTTATTGTTGTTGAAACACTGATTCCTGCTTTTTCCCCCCTGTTCTGCTTCTCTCAACCTTGTCCATGAATGGCATGCAAGCTAGCAGGAAGTTGGAGCTGGTTTGCAATGACGGGCAAATAAAGAGCTGGTAAAATGGCGTGGCATGTCATTTGGAGAGAGTCAGCATGGTATCGTCTTTAACCCTTGGCTTTGTGGTTTGCCTCGGATGCCCTCGCTCTCGCTGCTGTCGCCACAAAGGCTGGGAATTAAAGACACACTGCACCTTTTTGATCTCGTATGTTTGCTGAAATTCTTTTTTATGTTATTTTAGGCAGACATGTCGCCTTGCTTTTAATGTTTCGGGATTGAAATCTTTGGATATTTCTGCACTTTCTTTGCGACGCTGTATGACAGCTTTTTTGTTTTCATTGTAAGATTTAATTCATACGCAGGATAATTTAGATTATTATATGTCTTTACCGGCAGCATTATGTTTTCGCGACATTATTACTGCGAATGTATCGATAAAATGTAAGCTTTTGCTTCTAAAATCGGATCCACGAAACGCGAAAGTGTTTCGCTAAATACTGCAAATATTCTATAAAAATACATGTACGCTTGTTCGACCGAGAGATTGATCCGACAAATTTGACAGGGTCTCAGAATTTTACACGATTCGCAATGTTTACATTCTGTGGGTCTTTCAAATGACGAAATATTGTCAATTTATTTGTTATCACAGCGATGCACTGCACTGTACAATCCATTGTTGTCAATTGTGAAGCCATTTTAGAATACAGCTAACAGTATTTGATTGTTGTATCGGTTTGTACCTACCAAACAGATTGTAGTCGCGTTGAAGCATGTTTAATCTCATGGATGAAATTCCAGTGCGGTTACGGGGATTTCCCTTGAGCTCCACGCTACTTGCAGTATCAACTAGAAACATGCAAGTGAGGTGCAATTGTGTGTGCTTCCCTATATATACGAGCTGACAGTATATATGTCCCGTAATGCCCACGACAGCCTTACGTCTCCATCATAAGAACACAGAACGCCTCCTCAGCATGTTGTTTCTAAATGCATCCGCCCCATAGCAAGTTCTATTGTTACATTTGAGACAGTACTGTGTACGTTATTGTGTGATGCACTGACCCTACAGCGGAATCAAACACTGGTGTGTTGATGTTGACAATCTCTAGGAGAAAAAAACATCTTTGTCATGAAAGATTATGTTCCATCAGCCAGCTGCAGTAACTTCAAAGAAAAGAACTGCCCATTGCAACCGCTTCAAATTTCACATGTTGACACTCGTACCCTGAACCTATAGAAGTATGTTTTCATGAGTCATTACACGACTGTGCTTTGACCCACTTCTAGCAATTGTTGCACCTATGTTAACAATTATTGGAAAACAAGTGTGTTGTAGATAATAGTGCTTTACTCACCGGCTGCTCCCCTTAAACATGTCCGCACAGCAACTGGTGTTCGCTCCATAAGGGCACTCACTGAAGTATCGTTTGTGGCTTGTAGTTTTTTTTTTAATGGAGCACAAATGCCCCATGCAGGCTCGTTGGAATGGGTTGTTAAGCCTCTTTAGTAACACTTTTAAGACTCTGTGTGTAGTGGGTGGGATGTTGTAAGGAAGTGGGGTGGGTGGGTTGGTAGGTGCGGGGCTGTGGGGCGGACGGCCTGTTAGAAGATCCTGAGGGCAGGACGCCTCTGCAGTTTAAAAGCTGTTAATGATGCATGTCGCTCACCGAGGAATCAGTGGACCGCAGCCAGCAGGTTTCTTAGACTAAGCGTGTGTGTGTGTGTGTGTGTGTGTGTGTGTGTGTGTGTGGGTGTGTGTGTCTGTCTGAGAGGGACACCTGTTGTGCCTGCAGTAGCCGACCTTCCATTAGGCAATGACAATGAATAACAAGAAGTAAAGGCTTGTGTTGAATTGAAGTGGCACGGCTGTATGCTGCCCCTGCGTGTTTTAAAGAGAGCAAAGCTGAAAAGTTGTTGATGCTGACAGTCTTTTGTGGTTCCTCAGTGATCGTATGGAGCTTAATTTAGAGGTGGATGCTTTTTATTTAATGTGGTGTTTTTCACTTTGAATATCTGTTGTTGCTCTCCAAAGTAACAAGTGCAAATGACGGTAATGTCGACCTGTGTGCTTCTAGCTAATCAGACAAATGCAGCAGTGATATTACAGCAACAGCCTGAAGGACGTGCTTTGGAGGGACAGAGAATACGGAAGGATATGGAGAACTGAAACTGCAGCACGAGGAAGTGGTACAATGGAGCCACACAGCACGTCACTGGCAGCATTGTCACATATAGGGATGATGTGGGCAGATTCGGGAGAAGACAGGGGTGATGAATACCACCAAGTACAGTACAACATGCTCTGTGTCCTTAATGTTCAAAGAGACCTTGACCAGGTGTGTGTGTGTGTGTGTGTGTGTGTGTGTGTGTGTGTGTGTGTGTGTGTGTGTGCTGTGTGTGACTGAGTAATTCTATTCCAGGTGACTTTTGAGGAGTCATCCATTGTCTCCCATTACCTGCTCCAATGCACCACTTAGGTTGCACACACACATAAGCAATCATGGCCTGTTATCTGACTTTAAAGGATACTTCAACCTATGTTGTGGACAGAATGCATATAAGGGTTTTTTTCTAGTCTGAAAATGATGCAATTCCCAGATAAAGGATCCCTATTCAAATGGAACAGATGGCTCTTGTTAGATGATTTTTAACTTACTTGCTGTATGAGAGCAACTATAAATAAGCCAAAGATACATTTTCTTTTATAGTCAACATCTGGATTGATCTAATTTTAGACTTGTAATACTAAGTGGTTACATGATCTTGCATGTCTGCTCCCAGAGGCTATGTTATGACGGACCCTACCATGCACTCTGCTCCACTTTATGCTTTCTACGTCTACAGTTGTCAGCCTTAATTGCTAATGTGCCAAAAAGACACCCACTGTGTACACATAAGGTTCCTTGTCAAGTTGACGGTGGCCTGTGCTGGAGGATTAAAGCATGTATAGAAATGTAGTGATAAAAGCTTGTTTTGTGCTTTTGATAACTTAACAAGCAACCATATTCTTTAAACTGTAATGATGGTGACACCTTGGCCTCAGGTTATCAGCAAAGGAATTTTATTTTGTGCATTTTATTTTCACCTGTAGAGATAGAACACAGGACTTGACTAACAGTGCCTAGATAGAGTAAGAGTTAAGAATGCTGCTGATGAAAGGGCTAAGTGGATGGAAAAATAAGTGTAGGTTATGGAGAGATGGTGACAGGTGAGCCAGTCAATTAAATGAGGCGGTTCAGAGGCCGCAGCTCAGCAGGGTTAAAGGGATAGTTCACCGAAGAATGACAATGATCTCATTATCCACTCACCGCTATGCCGATGGAGGGGTGGGTGAAGTGTTTGAGTCCACAAAACACTCCCGGAGTCTCAGGGCTCAACAGCATTGCAGTCGAAAGTCAATACAAGTCAATTGTGACCTCTTCTTTAGATGTAATAAAACAACCGAAAAATAAAAACATGAATCTATAGTGCTCGTGTGTGTGGTGTCATCCAAGTGTCCGCAAGCCCCGACATCAAATTCCACTCAAAATGGCGTCATTTACATCATATTTTTAGTCTAAATGTCCTCTGATAGCCTCCTCGTTCACGTACCCACCGGCACACTGGAAACCCACACACATTCTCGCCAAAGGGCAAGTGCGGGGTGCACATTCTTGTGGCTACGTCCGCTAGCATCGCCACTTCCAGTAGGGGACTTTTAGGCTCAGAAAATGGTGTAAATTACCTAATTTCGACACTTGGATGACACCACACGAGTAGTATGGATGCACGTTTTTTTTTCTTTTTTTTCTGTTTTATTAGATCTGAAGAAGGGGTCACTTTGGCTGAAACACGGTTTCCCCCTGAGACTCCTAAAGTATTTAGCCCACCCCTCCATCGGCTAAGTGGTGAGTAGATAATGAGTGAACTTTCATTTTTCTGTGAACTATCCCTTTAAGGACAACTACTTGGAAGCTTGCATGGTTACCAGGGTTTTAGTCTCAGTTGGAGCACCTTCACAGATGCATGAGATGGTACACAGTGATGACCTGGTTTAATGGATGCACTGTTTATGAATGATACAATTATGTAGGAGGATTTATTAGGACAAATGAATCGAGCCAAAATACATTGGAGGGTCAACAAATGTCTCTTAGAAATCCTCTTTATATACTGCTGTAGAGCAAATATTTTGCGGTGGAAACATAATCTCTATCTGGATTATGCCCTTAGGCAATGTTTCGATTTTTTTAATGAATGAATGAAGTGCTACATTGCATGGCAGCTGCAGGTCGCAGATACTGGGCAAACAAAGTGAGCACAACAGAGACCAGATTTCACATTCCCAGTCCTGTCTGTTATTAGGTCTGGTATAAGGTGTGAGAAATATGTGGGTTTAAATTGAAAGTAAAAATCCATGTCTCCGAAGTCAGATCATGGTCTTTCTCTTAACTTAACCATTTGTTCAATTCACCAAACACACCCATAATAAAAGTATTTTTAATGCTGTAGTCACTAAAAGTAGACATGGTGCCACAATATCTGATATTTAGGTTGGAAACAAATATGCTGTCAATGAAAATGCGTAAATGTGTGAATTTTTTTTGGAGAAATTAAAATCTTGTGAAAACTGTCTTTCCTTCATAACATGTTAACTGATATATAATTCTAATTTGTTGCATATAAACGTAATTCCTATGAGGCAGGGTGGCTGACTGGATACTTAGTAATGTAACTTAGGTGCTACCAATGGTAAAAACGGGTCATCTTTCATTAAGCATATGTAGCAAAGGGATGGCACCAAGGCAACACACTTCATGAGCTGCACTAATAAGACCTTCCATGACAACGCTATCAAACGCTGAAAGGCAGTGATTCTTATTAGCTGAAAGACCATTCAAATATGATTTGAATGTGAATGGCACTTTTATTCATTGTTATTCTGACTGAGTAATTTGCTTTCATACATTCTCAACCTTTTACATGAGCTGCCATTTCCTGTAGTGTACAGCCTCTAACTCTGGCCTTTGCGAAATCAAACATTGGTCCAAATAACGGACAAATGAAGTCGTTATATTGTAAACCAGCTGGCTTCAGTAATCTGGCCTGTAGAAGACAACCTAAGCTAAAAATATATCAAAATGAGAAACCGTAACATCACTGCCCAGAATACAACACGTAAAACAACAGAAAGAAAGTAACGGACATTTTAAGATGCAGTTTAAACATGTTGACTGTCAAATGCTTTCAGGAGCTCTAACCCACAGTACGGCTGCAGCCGCCACATCAACACTGTCACCTATCAGATTTTACCTGGACCTTAAAGACCCCCAGAGACCCCTTATCGATGGTGCTGAAGTACCCAATTAAAGCTCTGCACAGAGACAGATCTGCTTCAGCCCCAATACAGTGGTATTTGCACGTGGATGTGAGATGATATTTTCTTTGCTTGAGGCAACAGTTTCAATGTCTTTCACAAGACCGCTTTGACACAAAGGGGCACAGAGATTGTTTCTGGTGTCAGGCTGAAGCTGCAGCTCCCATCTCTGCAATCCACTGACATTAAATTGACTGTCACCATAGTGCAGTTCTTTACAACAGCTCAGAGATGCACTTTATAAGGAACACCGATACTATAGGTCCTCCCTTTGCTCTTAAAACATTCTCAATTCATAGTGTCATGATTTGACAATATATAAGAACATTTTCCCTGACAATTCTGCTCCATTTTGACATGGCTCCATCACATCATTTATGCAGATAACTCAGCCGCACATTCATGCTGCCAATATCTTGTTCTACCACATTCCAAAGAGTCTACTGGGTTTGCATCTAGTTTTTCATGCAACTGAGTATTTTGGTTTGTAAAATGGAGCATTATCCTGCTGGAAGTAACTATTAGACTATGTTAAACTGTGGACATAAAGGAGTGGACATGGTAAACAACAATCAGATAGACTGTAGCATTCAGAAAAGTGCTCTCTAAATAAACATTATCATTATTATTATATTATATTCAAACCATGATTGATTTGTATTAAAAAAACATTCCCCTCACCGTGAGACTACCAGCAGTTGGCTCCATGTATTCATGCTGTTAATGTCAGATTGTGACTTTGTCACCTCAACAGAAATCCAATTTCATCAGACAAGGCTACATTTGTTTAACTGAAAAACAACCTCATTTCTGTTCTTAGCTGACAAGAATGGAACCCGATGTGGTTTTATCTCTGCTTTTATTGACCATCCACCTCAAGACTGGACATGTAAGATGCTTATCTGTACACCACAGTTGTAAGGAGTGCCTGTCTTAATGTTTCTCCCAGCTCCAACCAGCCTGGCTGTTCTCCTCTGACCTGTCACCTCTTAAGACAGCAATGTGTAGTTGATGAAAGGGTCATTTCTGAAATGACCACTGCCAAGGTCCACTGAAGAAATGGGTCTTTCCACTATGCTTGCCAACTGTCCTTTGTTTCCACATGAATCAGTATTCTTCTAATGGAGGATCTGAGTAATGGCAGTAAACCTTGAAGCTTTTTTGGAATGTCTGAGGCTGTGGCCTCTGGGAAATGCAGTGAAACTGCAGGACACTGTCAGAATCCACAGTGAGTGCCACGGTGTGGCTCAAGAAGAATTAAGTGTTTTTCAAGAATTTGTCTTGGTGCAGCCGTATCATGGTAACCTGCCGCTAGTGGAAGGGTAAGACTTGACCACAGGAATGGGTTGTTTCCTTTGTTTTCCTGTGCTGGGTTAGGACATCTTCAGATTTAAATCTGCAGGTGGCAAAAGGGACACAGCAGTATCACAACATACTGCAGCCAGGAGACTTGGTGGGTGTGCTGGGATCTCATTGTGTAGAACTGCAAAGTTGTTTGAGATTTCCAGCTGAATTTAAGGTTTTTAGGTTGCTGCCCCTGAGTAATTCCTGTCACTAAAAACTACACTAGAGCTGAATAGTTGCAATTGGATGTTATTGTGATTACGTTTGGACGTAAGAATGTGAGCCTTGGGTTTGGGTCCTGCTTGTCAGCACATGGTTCAAGCACTTGTACAGCATTCGGTTGCTCTATACCATCACATCAGTTTCATGCTCATGTATAGTGCATTCTTTACAGCTGTCAGTTGTGCTCTTTGCTCAGGCATCAGGTGTGGCACCAGGCCTCGCACTAGTTAAAGTGGCCATGAGTCACCGCAGGTCAGCCTACAATAGTTTGAAAGTGCTGGATAGAGCCACTGTCAAAGTAGAGCCAGATTCAAGGGCTGCCTGCATATTAGAGATATGCTAGGAATGGGCTAAGGCAACCAATAGAAAGCTAGGTGTTGATGGTGACTTCTACCATATTGTATCATCTTCTGACTGTTTTGTGCCTGTTGTGGTTGAACATTTTGGTTGGATTTGTTCACCTCCTGCACGTCAGCCTCTGCCAAATGCTTGTTGGGGTTTCTCAACACCCTTCCCTCTCTTTACCCTCTCTGCTCTATCTCTATCTATGCTTTTTGTATCAGTTTTTTTTTTTCTCTATCTCCTACCAAGTCCCTTCTCGACCTTATCGCATCCTACAATGACACATAACTCAGCAGCACACCTGCGATCCGTGACAGCTGAGCCCCTGGCCTGGCGCAGGGCTGTCACTCAGCAAGCTAACTGCCATTAAACAGCATGACCCTGCCGCCCCATTAGGCTCGAGTCAGATGGGGGTGTCAAAGCATTCCCCCATGCACCTCAGTGTTTGACGCTGCTGTGCAGATGTGGTCTTTGTAGAATATAACCGTGCGCCCAAGAGGGTTTTTAGTTTACAGTGACATTGGATAGGCTCACGCATATTGTTAAGACGGGTCAGTTTTACATCCCTAATGCTTTAGATAATTAAATGGAAACAATATTTTGAAGAAATATATATATATATATATAGTGACTGAAAAAACAAAAAAAGTGAATTGCTACTGTACTAGTGCTGCACATTGACACATAACTAAGAACTTATTTTTATAGATTTTAGAGTGGTCATTTTAGTATTTTAACAATAAGCTATCACATGAAATGTTTCATGTTATAATGGGAGAATAAATAATGTAATCATAATGGGATAAAGTTGTTTGTTGTCATAGAATAAAATAAACATTTTTAGAACAAACTGTTTATTTTATGACCATGAACTGTTTTTCTTTTTTCTGGCATTGGCAGCAATACCCTTTCAGAGTTTGGAGATGAGGTATAAATGTCAATTTGAAATGGTATGCCACATTTCAAAATAATTAAGATATAGTGTCTGTACTAATAACTGTAAAGAAATCTGATTTGAAAAGAAGCATCCTGATTTGACACCAAATTGTATATGGTTCACAATGTTTTTATTTCATTGTGGAATTTGAATGCTAGTTTGCTGATATGAATCTGTGAATCCATCCCTCTAAGATATGTAGTTACTCGTCACTTTATCCTGTGTGCAATTGGAAAAAGCAAAAATTTCTATCTTCAACATCAATGAAGCATTTTTTTTACCATCTAGCCAACCGTAGTCTTATTTCAATACTGTTATTTGTTCATGGCTGTGTTTATGTGCTGTAACATTTATTATGAATATTTAAATTAGCTGTTCCACATTCATTTCCACCACTTACTCTCTTATTGGATGGTAATTAGTATTGATGATGAGGTGACACACTTTGCAGTCACCTTGTGTTTTCAGACACAGAGATTTGGTTGATGAAATTACTTGAAGTGGGGTAAGAGGCAATACGGCTATATTAGTGAATATGCAATGTGCAAAAGAATACAGTAACAGGGGCACAATATCCATTCTCACTCCATCATGCTTGTTGAACCACCACAATATTTTAGGCCATTGACTTTTCAAGGTGTCAGAGGTATTTCAGAGTAGATATCCAACAGGTTGGATGCCTCCAACAATGGTGTTATATTGGCTGCTAGTGAACTCTACCCTGAAAAGCCTTGTTTTTGTGTTCCTCACAGATGCTCACTTGAACTGAGGTCTCATGACTTGGCAGTCCTGCTCAGTGAGGCAAGATCACATCGTGTTCACAGGACCACTCCTGGACAGGCTCATCCTTGACGTGTGAGTAAGGATGCAGTGGTGCAATAAAAAATGTGAGGTTGAGTTGATGATATTTATAAAACCAAACAACCACCAGCAAAATCCCTTTTCCCACTATTGCCTACCCAAATGTTAGCTAAAAGGAGCTGTCCCCATTCAACTTAATGGCCTCAAATTACTTTTTGAGAACATAGAGATATAAATGAGTCTTTGCCAAAAAAGGTGTACGCTTGACATCAATGGGTTTGGCTTTAAAGTGCATAATGTGTCACGTTCTTACAATTCACCAATTCCACCTTAACATCCAGTACATCATTAGGATAGGAATGAGTCATCATCATTTAAAATGTAACTGCATCTGCAACTGTTGCTGCCTGCGTCTGTTTTAATCACGTTTTATTCTTTACCAATTTCTGTTAATCAATAATCCCATACATGATACAAGCCAATGTCTTCAACAGTTACTGAGTGAATTATTTTTATTTCTGAGGCAGTAAGGCTCATAAGGTGGCTCGTTGTGTCCACATGTCCAATTGTCCTTGAGTAGGACACTGAAACCCAATGGTTTGGCCAGTGCATTGTATGGCAGAGGAATGAGAGGTGAATTGTTGGTAGCACCTAATAATTACTACACACTATAAGGCATTAGTTAAGTATTAGTAACTAGTGAATTCATTATATATAAAGCATTGTTCCTACATGAGACATGAGTAAGTAGTTCATAAACATAGTAGGAAATGTTTTATTCCTGATGAATAAGCTAATCTAAAATCCATTTAAACAATTAAATGTAATACTTTATAAATTATTTACTAACCTTTTCTTGATGAAATATTATATCAGTTACAAACCAGTTATTTAGAAGTTGTAAATAGTTAATACGATCTTTTAAAAAGCGTATATACATGGTTCAATATTTACTTCTACATTCACATTTATACATGTAATGAGTTAGACATGCACCAATGGTTAGTGAGTTCATTCATAGATCTTTTGTAAATAGTTATTAATACTGTAATTCATGATTAATTCAGTTTAGTAGTTGATAGTTAAGTGTTTTGCTATGCCTTACAAAGCATTTACAAATGAGATTGAATGGCCAGCAGTACCTAGTCATCTAGACTTCAAAATGTTGTCAGAGAGTTTCATTCATGGACATGGAGTGCAACTCTGGCTTCCTCATTGGTGAAGGGACCTTTCTCATGCTCATTGTGACTGTCCCTTGAAGAGGGTCTCCTAGAGATATACCTGCGAATGCAGTGAATGACATGCTGGGGGCTGGTTGCTGCCAATTTGTGTCATCATAACTTTGGCCACATGAGCTATTTATTTGAAAGCTTGTGCCGAGGACCCTTGGAGTAAACTTACTGAAGAACAGTGCTACTTTAGGATACCCCTTTATTTAGAGCCACTATTGGTATTCGATGCGGAACAGGGAGCACTTGGAAGATCTTACAGAATACATCTCACTGAGCAGAGATCTCTTGAATTTACCTCTCTTTTCTGGACAAATGTATTCCCTTTAAATATCGCGGCTTTAAACCCACTAACGATCTAAAAGTCGAGGGTGAAACTCTGAAGCTGCCTGCACTACGCAGCACTCAAATGCTTCACAATCCCAGGAGGACATAGAAGGAGTTCAGGCTGGGAGAGGGAGAAATAGGAATAATTAGAGATGGGGAAGCAGAGCAAAAAAGGAATGATGGGAGGGCAGTCAGAGATGTGAAGTATAAAAAAGAAATAAAGAGGAGAGGAGAAGAGAGCTATTAATCCTAAGTCTCCTAGCAACCACAGCTGGCACCATCACGCAGCTTGATTCTAATGAATTAGTTAACAAATAAATGGGACTTATTGGTTTCTCATCACAACTGTTATTCTCTGCATCTTGACCAAGGAATTGTCATGATCACAAACTTGTGTTGCATGAACGAGACCTGAAAAACTATGATCTGAAAAAGCAAAAGCTTCAATTATGTCTTATCCTTATTTAAACTTTGCAGACGTACCTATATTAACCCTCACAAGTCGACAAAGGACATAGAACGAGAAAGACTAAAACTCTTCGAAACGATGCGTGCTAGAAACTAATTTTTTATTTAGCTCAGAAGGGTGGCGTTGTGCCGTTCCAATGAGAGCTCTGTGGCGAGCATATCCCTTTAAGAACGTTTTTAATCCAGCCTTGAACTTTTTAGTTTTACTTTTTAGAGACATAAATCCATAATGACAGATCCAATAATTATTAACAACAGTTATTATTGGTGTTAGCATGGTTGTTAGCAGTCAACCGGCACTCCCACAATGCCTTGGGTTGAGTCTGTCGACCAATTAGAGACCGTGTTTCTGACTGGGCATGTGTGGTAGCTCTGATCCCAACCACAGAGAACAATAGAATAACATGACATTGAACCCGTCCTGGTATCTATAGACAATTTTCAAAAGCCCAAAACTTTGTTCATTATTGTTCTCTGTTATTTGAGCATATCTGTTTGAGATTCAACCTACGTTTGACTTTTTCTTCTGTCTTGATGGTCATACAGTATACATGGGACATCAGTGAAGTGTACATATTCTGACAGCGCTGGCTGTCTTGAAGAAAAAAGATGGATATAACTTGATAACTCTTAATATTGTCACACACAACAATAGTTCTGGCATGTTATTTTCCCTGGTTATATACTAAGTGGGGGCCTGTAATTGTATCGAGCATCTGGTGGATTTGGTGTTTTTGGTGATTTAGTGCAGGGCAGAATTCACTGAAATGCCAATTTCATATAGACATAAGATAATGTTTTTTATTGTTTGTGTTTGTTTGTTAGTAGGATTATGAAAATATACCATACAGACTCCTATGAAACTTTATGAGGGCAGGTGGGCCAAACAAGAACCCATTCAATTTTGTTTTTTGCGAAATGAGACAAGTTTTGATGTTTTTCCCAAGTTCCCAGGGAATAATTCATGGATCTTGGTGGGGAAAAAAATATGGCTTTTTCAGGGGACTTATATCAATGAGTGTTTGTGATTTGGTGCAGCATAATTGAATTTAAGGGGACTGTTTGGACTTGGCAGAGGTATGTGCTCTACTGAGTGCCACTATAGTTTACATTGGCTATCCAATTATTTAAAAAAAGAAGCAGAGTCTGTCATGTGCTTAATCAACTCTACAGAGTCTGGACAGTTTTTTGAGTTGTGTTTCATTTCAACTGGAATGAACTGTGCCTTATTTTTTTTCGGACTAGACTCTGAATGGCACCCCTATCGAAACCGCTGCCAGCAGTTTGCAGTTAAACTTGAGATCTCCAGAATGTCTGCTAAAGACAGCCGAGCATATCTAAATGAAAACGTTCCCTAACCAAACCATTGCTGTCACTACAGCTGCATTTTATGTCATCATTTAAATATTTGTCATTTTACCCTGTATTTAGGGTATTGTAAATGATAGCGCGTACAGTTGATACAGACAGCATGTTTTGCAGTGTCAATAAACTACATTTTCAGAATAACACAGGTTTTGAGCTCTTCAAAATAAGGCCTTTGAAATTTGTTGGATATAGTCACATTAAATCCTGTGAAGTGGCTTTGTAAGGTCATGAGGTCTGTCTCATTGCAATCCATCTTTACTCTGCAATAACGTATGGTTCAAACAATGCAAGTCACATTTTATGAATAAAACATATCCCATAATACATTTTAATGCACCATATCTCCTTCTAGATCAAGGCCAGAGTCAGATGTAACCAGTTTAGCCCCAGCAGAGTGTGACTAAGGGGAGTTGCTAGGTGCCATGGTGCAAAATGTGTACCTATTTGGAATAATGGAGATTATTAGGCACTAAGCGGATTGGCTGGTGAGGGACGTAATATGGGACAAACCTCCCTCTCACAGGGGAGCAGATAGTGCACACGGAGATGATCAATAGTAGAGGTAGAAATAGCAGTGTGGTTAAGAGTGAGATTAAACAGATTTAACAGCAGTGGCTGTCTCCTCCATAGCTGCTGTTGGGCCTCTTAAGTACCTCTTTGTCCCAATTGTCTTTAGCCCACACACGTACACATACACACACATGCACGTTCTTTTCTTTTGGCTGTAAAAGTGGTTACCTGAGGCAATGTTACAGCTTTTTGATTTACCCGAACCCCTTTAAGCTCACATGTAGCCAGGGGTGGGTGAAGTGCTTGAGTCCACAAAACACTTTTGGAGTTTCAGGGGTAGTGTAGCTGATTAGTGATCTATCTTCAGACTTAATAAAACAACAGAAAAAACACAACATGCCTCCATACTGCTCTTGTGGTGTCATCCAAGTGTCCAGAAGCCCCAACATTCATATTTGACTCGAAACGAGGTCATTTACACCGTGTTTTACACCTAAAAGTCCACCAGAAGTGGCTAAGCTAGCGGACGTTAGCGTTTCAGACCGTCCATAAACTGCACCTCGTCGGAAGATATCAGAGGAAATTTAGGCTTAAAACACGTAAATGACATCGTTTCGAGTACAAACTAAAATGTCTGGGCTTCCGGACACTTGGATGACAACACACGAGCAGTATGGAGGCATGTTGTGTTTTTTTTCTGTTTTATTACATCTGAAGAAGGACTCCAGAAGTGTTTTGTGGACTCGAACACTTCACCCACACCCCCATCAGCATTGTGGTGAGTAGATGATGAGTGAATTTTTTAATTTTTGGATGAACTATTCCTTTAAGAGCTGTTTTGGTTTAATCTATGTAGGTCTTTCCAAAAGGGCATGCAGGCTATATTAGTGGACTTGCTGTATTGTAGTTATTATTACATGACCCATGTGTATATTACTTCTCAAAGAAGCAGGCCAGTTTGAATGGTCAGGCTTCTGTAAAGATTTAATAAAAGGTGGTTATCTCTTGCTGAAACACATTAGCCTGGATGTTTTTCATGCCGGATGTGGCCCAGTAGGTAGAGCATCCTTCTAAAAGGTCCAATGTAGTGCGCAAAACTTACCACATCATGGTGTGCACCACAAGATTTGATGTCCTTTTGGACTCGAGCACGTGACTATACAATACTAGTTTTATACATCGTAGGGATACTACATTAATGCAGTTTTGACTGCAAGACGGGAATCTTTATCGAAGGCCTTTTGTCTCTTAAAGGAGGGAATTTCGGTTCATTTCCTCTTGACTGCAAACAATCTCAAGGACTATGATTGATAAAGGCATCTTTCTAAATAAATAGTCTGCTGAAATAATTTAGTTTTCAAGGGAAAGCATGTCAAAAGCGTATGACATAAAATGGGTGTATTTATCCTGATGTGAAATAGCAGCTATTCTATCACCTCTTGCATTTTAACGATTGGGCTCCCTTATACAATCGCAGCTCTGCTGTAATGTCTGGCCTTAATCAGCCTTAAATTGTCAACTTGGTTTGATTTAACTCTGCCGTAATGAGAAATTTGCCTTTAGAATGACAGCAGCCTTCCATTTCTCCATTTTCATCTCTCTTTACGTGGCCTCTCAACACCTCCTTTGGAATGTCCAAATTGAACTTGGACGAGACAGCGCGGCTGGATTGTATGATGATAAAAATAACATATATTTTCCTGCACAGAATATTGGGTTTTCCATCAAATGAGTCAGGTGATTATTTGAAAAGTTTTATTCAAACGGTTCTTTGAAAGAGAACACTAATGGGCTTGGCTAAAATATATTTCTTGTGACGATGTTGACTAGATGGAATCAGAGAATGAGGGCAAAGTCGAAATGGATCATTTGCAGAAGGAAAAGATCCTTTGTGTTAACCAAGCATCTCTCAGTCTCCATGTGTGCGAGCGATTATCGAAGAATGACAGTAAAATGAAAGCAGAACAGTTTCCATTTTGTCTGCGTTCGGTTGGTGACATGTTTGTTCGGTCTTTGTTGTGTTTTTAATAGGAATATGCCACAGAGCATCGGTGTAAAATATCACCTCAGATCTTCTTGCATCACAATACTTTGCCGTTTCTTCTGTTCTGACACTTGTTTCCGCCTTGTCGAATGTCAGTCTAGTAACAGTGCAGCGATTCCCACTTGGATCAAGGCTTTGTGGGTGTGTATGCATTCATTTCTCAGTAAATAGGCTTTTAAATTATTTGAGAGAGGGAAATTTGCTCTGTGCTTGTTAAGGCTGCATGAATGACTGCTGCAAGTTCTTAAATGTATGTTTGTGTGCTCTGTTTTGCATTCAAAAGGGATTTTTGGGGGGGATCTGTCAGCAGCAGGCTACTCTACATACATGAACAAATTTAAGAAATAGACAATTTTTCTGCTGTGTACACAGATATGGAGAGCAAACCCATTCCTTGTGCAGTTTATTTTTAGAGAGGATTCTTCTTTAACAATGTACACATTTCTTATTTTTAGTAACAAGAAGTAGCAAAAACAATACCATACATATTATCACAATGATAAATTTGAACACAATATTTCTCAGTCAGAGTTTTTCGCAATATTTAGGTGGTATCCCAATACATTTCAAAATATATTTGAATAGCTCATTTGACAATGATTGCAGTTGGTCACTTTCACAATTTAGTAAGTTTATAAATGTTGGTAACATTACTGTAAACCTAAATACTGTGTAAAGCAAAGTCAGTCATTTGTCTCTTAACATGCTATGCATGTCAGTAAGGGATTATTGAAAACGTGAAAAGAACAGGAACTACTTAATTGTGAAGTTTGACCGTTTTACATAATTCTTTGGATCCTTAGTTTGAGGAGAGTCTGAAGGGGACCACACGACTTCATGGTCAATTTTATTGGTCGAAATGCATTACAAAGTGTGGCCCTCATTAGCATAGCCATGTACTTTCGGTGGCTGGCACAAAGTTTGGTCCTTAATAAAGCCCAGGTCATTTTAATTTTAGCTTACAGTTTAATTTACTCAGCAACAGCAATTGTGTAATGTAGACCAAATTTTCAAATGTCATATGAGACCGTTTTTGGACCAGATATACTGTTTTCATTCACCAATTAATTATCTCAACCTCCTCTCCTTTGCTGTTTCTCAAGGGTTAAGTCATTACTTCCTTCACATTTCAAATTAAAAGACTACTCAGAAGCAACAGATTATGAGAGACAAAGCAGCCAAATGCTTAGGGCCCCGAGACTTGCTGATTACGTTACACCACAGCAAAGACAAATGAACCCCTTGAAACCTATGATCTGCAATAATATGTCTGAAAGCTGGCATGTCGGTCATATTATTTATCCAAGAGCAGCAATTATGCGGAGAATTTAACTATCTGGGAGTGAAATAGAAAAAAGGAGGAGAAGAAGAATCAGAAAGGGATAAGTGATACGAATCTTTACTGTTAAATAAATGAACGGAAGGTCCTCCGTTCTTTTATCAAACGATCCTGCACTCTGGCCAAGCTTCATAATGATGCCGTTCACTGCAAAATGGGGAAGGCAGGAACTGTTCCGACTTGAAATAAGGTGTTCCTTTAAAATTCTTTTAAAAAATCAGGAGGAGATTTTACATGAGAAAACTGCAGAATGCGTATGAAAAATGGGAGATAATCAAGCAATCAGGGTTAGAATATTCTGTCAGTGTGAATGCAGTCCTCTGCCTCGCTTGCATGAAAATGCTCTGAGCAATCAAGGTAAGAACCGTTTTATTTTTATTATTCAAGTTACATCTATATTATTTTCAAAGGTACATACACTAGGATCACCGGTATTTTAAAGATATAATGTAATTGATTTTAAGAGAGTGATTCCCATCACATGAGTGCAATCAAGCTTCGATGTGCCAGACTGGTATGTTGTATGACCCCCCCATAGGAAGGGATCATTTTGATCGCAGGTGATGGCACAATTCAATCAGATGCTGCATGAACATGTGAGGAATATCAGACACAGAGAAACCAAGGGGCCTCTGCTGAGGAACATTTTGAAAAGGTGTGTTATAAGCACATATTGAATACTTCATACTGTTGCGGGCAAACTTGTTGCAATGATACCATGATAGTACATCGACTTGTGTTCAAACATGAAGATTGCAATGAAATAACAAGGCATTGTGTGTCCCATGCAGCAGTCGCACTATCAACCTAAGGAAAATCCTTACTGATGTCAATCTCCATTTGGTTTATGCAAAGACTGTACAATTTATTAGGTTAATCTGTGAAAAGCTGGGTAATACTAACATGTAAAGCCACTCCCTGTGCAATGCTTCCAACTGATGGTATTGTCTGCACAGGACCGAATTACCTGGCATTTTGTGGTGTACACCGTGATGTGGTAAGTTTTGTTTCACATCAACATCGTCAGCAAGATTCTCCAGAGTGTTTCTCTTGAACTTTCACAGCGTGTGAGAGATTAGATGGAACATCTCTGGAAAAGTGGGCCTCTTGTCAAACTGATACTAGAGAGATTGCAGTAGATCTGGAAATTGACATTCAGCACCCTCAGGAATTCCCGCTGAAAAAACCCCCAACACAACAATTTCTGTATGATGGTACAGAGAAAACCATTCACTCCAGACCTCCAGACCTTCAACAGGGAACCCCCCCTCCCTCGGACTCTAATGTCTACTGTTGCCTCTGGAGAGGAGCTTTTTAATGTTGAATTGAATATAAGAGGACTGCTGGGCCTTGGCTTGAGATCTATTTTACTTTCTTCTGTTATTAACAGTACTTAACATTTGCTTTTTTTGTTTTTTGTTTTTTTACTTCAGTTATTTAAATCTATCCATCCACTATATACGGCTTATACTTCGAGGGTCGCAGGATGGCTGGAGCAAATCCCAGCTGACATTGGGCTAGAGGCAGGGCACACTCACATCGGGTCTAAATTATATAACTAAGTATTATCATTATATGGATTATATAATAATATATAATTTGCATTTACTGGTCAGTTTCACAAGCTACAAGCAATTACCTGTGGTTGGCCTGGTCGTGTGTCACTCAGTCAACAGGATGAGACTCTTTAGTCAGACACAAAACACACCGTTCCTTCTCGGGCTCCAGAGATAAGTGTAAGAGTAGAGATGTAACAATACACTGAGATATTTTTGGTTCTTAAAATTGCATCTTTACATGGGTTGACTGCTTAGGTTGTGACTATGGCCTTAATAAAGAGTCTCCATGGAGACCAAGCGATCTGTCTGGGTGTCAAGACTCTAAAGCTAAATACGGTTCATTAAGGTTATGCAAGTTAAACAGCTGATTGCTGATTGCTCAAGCTGCCGTCTCCTGCATGAAAATCCGACTTGCCACTTGCTAATACTCGACCACCATGTTAACATCCATACATTTACTTACCTCATACATGGGAATCACAATGCCTGCATCAGCACAGAGCTTTGGCACTGGATGCTGAGGGAAATCTTTCAGGCTTAATTACGTTTGCTGGAGATGAATGATGTCTTAAGCAGCAGTATTTGTCAGTACCGGATGTATCAGAGAGACTGGGCGGATGAGCCGTACAGACAGTTTCAAGTCGTATTGTCATTATTCAAATCTAAGCTGTGCTTGCAAATAGATGCGTGATAAGCCTACAAAGTCTACCATTATATTTGATGTCTACTTTCTCAATGGGACAGATAGGTCTAAAGCCTATACCAAACAATTGTTATATCCTTTATCTCCAAGAATTTTCACAAAGATATTCTATACCTTCCTCAAGTCTGAATCTCTTTGGCCTCCTGATCCAACCCTAGGTCTGTCAGATACTCCAGAGAAATGGAAATCATCCTCTGTCAGGTGTAAGACAATAAAAGTAAGTTAACAAAATACATTAGATCCATAGAAATCAGTATTACAGTTGTAAATAGTGAATTGCAGAATTGTCCAATATGCAATGAGAAGAGTACAGGAAGCGTAAAGTGTTAAAATGTACTGACGTAAAAGTAAGCCATTAAATGTGCAGTGAATACATGTAACTGATTGAACTATTAGATTAAAGTAGACACTCAGGCTACAAAATAAAGTGCATTAATATATCAATATTTTCTAGCACACTATCATCATGCCTTTACCAGGTGGGAGCAGCACCAGTCAATATGTCCACTCCAACTATACATTTAATCTATACTGTATGTATATTGACTTTATTCCTTACTACTTTATTGAAGTATACCTGTATTAAAACACAAGAATAATGGTCCTGAATAGAAAATGTTGCAGATTCATATGATTCACACCCAGCTTTAACACGAACATGCATGGTGGGATGTGATTTACTGGTGATTCATTGGTGCACATAGAAAAAAAGGCTCCTGAGATAGCTGTCTGCTGCTGCTGATATATAATTGTTCTGAGGAAATCCTATATCGGCACAGGCAAGAAAATATATCTCTTATGTTCTGCAGCCATATAATACTACCTGTCTCCTATATATATCTAGCATGTGTGTTTTTGTTTAGGGAACCGGGATTAATAAATTACATATTACAGTTTATGGGAATCCCTGGAGAATGTAGCAGCTCATGAGCCTCGGTGATTTAAATCTGTGCGTACGTGCTGCCTCAGCAACCTACATGTTGAAGTCTTCTGAAAAAAAGTAGTCAACAGTTTTTTTATTAAACCATCATTCTTAAAATAATGTGCAAGTCAAGTAGACAGGAGGCCCATAGGTATTGGTAACAGTGAGTCACATGTAGTCGCTTCAGAAAGTATCCGGACGCCTTCACCTTTTTCACATTTTATTGTATTGTATTTATAATGGATACAATTGCAAATTTGCCCATCATTCCACAGACAAAATGATAAGCAAAAACAGACATGCCTCTTTTACAGAAAAATATTGTTTGTATTCTTCTTAGTGGTAGTGGCAGGGAAACTGGTCAGAGTTAGGGTAGGATGAAAACAGCCAAGTACAAAGAGGTCCTTGAAGAAGCAATATCTCGGACTAGTGACAATGACCCACAGCCAAGACAACACTGAAGTGTCTTCAGGACAAGTCTCTGAGTGTTGTTGAGTGGACAAGACTCATGAAGATGTCAGTTCACAGAGACTTACCATCCAGTCTGGCAGAGGTTTAACTGAGTCTTCAAGAACCCTTTAAGATGTGATTTCTGCCAGGGGGGCTTCTACATAATACAGAATTGAAGGCCTGAATACAACGTAAAATATTGTTTTTTAAATTTGTAAAAATATCCAAAAGCATTGTCTTACTTTGCCATTCTGACTTATTCTGTGTAGATTGAAGGACATAATGATGATCTATTATTCAATTTCAAATTAAATTATGGAACATAACTAAAAAGAACCTCAGAGAGCGAGTACCTCAGCCAAAGGCTAACAACCCTATCACCCTTCCAAGATGGAATGGGTTCTTCCTCTGGTCATGCCCCACTCCTCCATACATTTAAATAGAATCAGTTCAGTAGTTTTTGCATAATCCTGCTAACTAAGAAACAGACAAAAAAGAGAAAAAAACACTGATTAAAAACATAACCTCCTTGGCAGAGGCCATTACCTCTTCTGAAGTGACTGTACGTTGCTGAGAATACACTTGTCTGGGCCATCTACATACAACTGGGAGATGGACGATCCCTGGCTAGCTGACACTTGGGTAATATACTCCACATCAGTCTATTTCTGCACATCTAGAGAAGACCTGAGCTTGTCTGTCTTTGAACTAATGTACCATTAGTGTCTCTGTGTTGCAAAGCTGTTCCCTTCTGGCCTTTCTTACAGGCAGCTGAGTGTCCACATGTTCCCATATGTTGCTTCTGATACCTCAGCCCTGATTATTCTTCTTTCACCCAATACATTTCCCCTTCTCTTTAATGCATTTCCTTACCTTAATACATTTATTTTCTCTGGGCAGGCTGAGGCATGGGTTGTTTGAGCTCCACATATCGATTGTTGTGGGGAATTTGATGCCTAGAGACTTGCTCCTCTCTTCTTGCCTCCACCCCGGGGGAGTTTTAAATGGAAACACAGTGCTATGAATCACACAGCAGGGAGCTCCATGATTGATAGCATTGCTTACCATTTACTAGTCACTGTCTGGAGATAAGCCGGGGAATTTATGGAGTATTGGAAATCCTTGCCGCTGCTACATGCGGATTAGAGTGAGGAACGGCTCCCCCTGTACTGCCACTCGAGTCACCCTGTTAATGGCTTAGATGGACAAAAAGGAACCAATTTTATAGTTAATAAAAAAAAGAAATACTCATTTTGTTTCATTCTTCTTTCTTGGAGTGGTACTGTAAAGTAAATAGAGAAATACTTGGATAATGGTGTGTCTATAATGTGATGTGTTCATTTGCTTTTGCCTATCCCTTCAAAGTCATTCGCAGTGCATCTCAGTAAAGCCGTTCCTGACATGCCACTGTGACTTCATTCACCTCAAACATGACCGCTGCCAATTACTTTATGTAACTGGACTTTTATGGGCTTAAAAGGGGATCAATGACATTTAAATCTTTTAAAGTGATGACTGATAATTTCAAAGGTTGTAGATGTAGATTAACCTCTGTAAACCTGTAAAATGGATCCGCTTGAGAGATTCTATTTGTATAAGAAAGGATGTCTTGTAATTAAAGAAATTCTAGAAGTCTGTGAACAAATTGAGTGATGAAGTGACAGAAAGATGCTATGAAAGTGTTTTTGAGAATATCTGTGCACAGATGCAGTACCCAGCACTCAGTAACTGCACTGTGCATAATGCCAAAGTTACAAGTACAGATATTGGCCCCGTCTTTACATTTCAATCTGAATGCACAGGGATAGTCCAATCACAAAGCACAGTGCGATCGGAGGACAGTTGGTTATCTTCCCTTAATCTGCACCAGAAGTCTGGAAATGTGTGGGCTCTTCCAGAACTCAAGTGGATTTGCAAATAATAAAACACACATTAAATTGGAGCACCTATGGCTTAGGATGTAGAGTGAGTCACCCAGTAACCAAAAGGTCTATTCTGTGTGCCAAAGTGTCCTTGGGCAAGATCCTGAACCCCAAATTGACCCTGATGGCTGTCCCACTGGTCAGTGATTGAAGTGTCAAGGAGAAAAGGGGTGCACAGTGGTGTACTGTATGAATGTGTGTTAACAGTTGTCATAATCAAAATTATTAAACCTGGGCCGCAGAACAACCTGCACCATTAATTGCACATAAATCTGGCCTTAAGCACTGATGGCCTACTGCCAGTGCTGTCTGTGAATTTATCCTGGGTAGACTTGTTTTTGAGAGCTATCTTCGAAACACCAACCAATGTTCTTCAGAAACAGTTTGCAGACTTATAGACCGTAGATGTTACACGTGTGTATACACTTATATTTTGTATCAGATGAAAACTCACAAATTGCCAACAGTTTTTCGACCAAAGAGCCAAGTTGGGTAACTGGCATTCAGCCTTAGGCCCACCTTCTTCATCAGCAGCAGTATAGAGACCTACCCTTTTATAGCGCTAAATCCTCTTCTCAGGCTTTAGAGACATTTGCAATTTTAAATAGGCATTTTACGTCTACATTATAGAGCATTTTACACTCCAGATGAACCCAATCTGACGACATCTTATGATTAACACACAGACTTCAAACAATGTATCAGCTGTGATGTGTTGGACATAGCTTCCAGACCTCAATGTTAACAGACCTCTGCTATTGTTCCTTTAGAATTTTTTTTTACTTGTTTTCAAACCTTAGAACCCACTTGGAGACCCAATTTTCTTTTGTCCCTGCTTCCCCCAGCTGTTGGCCCCCTCACATAGCCCACCACATATTAGGACGCACACGTAGGGCAATAGACAAGTGAGCAGCCCTTGCAGATGTATTTGTTACACCCGCAGCACACGGTGTGAGTTTTACAGTCCTTTTTTCTGGGGCATATCTGACACCTCTTCCTCTTACTCGCCCCGAGTGGAGCTGCTGCTAGGGCTATGGAGGAGGCCGGACACTCGGGTCGAGCGTCGTAGTCAAGAGCTCTCTGTGAGGCGGTGGCAGTGGCTTTTACAGCCTTCACAACCGCGGTGGAGGCGTCCGTGCGATGAACGGAGTCACGAGAGCCCTTCCCAGCTGCTCTAGGAACACCCTCCGCTTGTTCCGCTTGCCCGGCATCCAGTCTGGGTTGATCTCTCTCCATATCACGAAGGCGTTGTAGGAAGAGATGTCGAGAATGTTGTGAAAGACGACCAGGGGCCAGCGCGCGGTCATCCTCCTGCAGCTGTACGTTCCGATCACCTTGTCTAGGTTGTCCACGCCACCTTTGTTGCAGGTGTAGTCCAGGACGATGACCGGTTTCCCGTCCTCGCGGCCGCTGATGTCGGCCTCGGGGTGCCGTGTGCTCAGGAGCACCACATTCCTGTTTTTCTTTGGGATGTAGGACACAAGAGTGGCGGTGGGCATGAATGCGAACTTGGATGAGAACACCTCTCTTCCCTTGACCACGAGCAGCCCGGTCGGGAGCTCGGGCTTGTTCTTCCGAACAGTGCCGACCACGGTGAGCTTCCTCTCCAGGAGCTGCCGCACGAGTTCGTAGGAGGTGAAGTAATTGTCGCACGTGACGTTACGACCGTGCAGTCCCTCCGTTACATCGAGCACTACCCGCAACCCCTGGTTCTGTTCTGGGCGTCCGCCGCTTGGCTTTCCGGTGTACACTTGCATCTTCCAAGCGTAGCTTGATTTCGCATCGCAGGCCACCCACGACTTGATCCCGTATTTTGCGGATTTAACATAACATAACATAACATAATAATAATATATTTTTTAAAAAGACTAACCTCTGAACGGAACCAGTTGCTCGTCCACGGTCACTTCGGCACCGGGTTGTAGAGGTGCGGTAGCCGCGACACCCACGCATCCCAGACCTCTCGTACGGCCGCCAATTTGTCCGTGGCTTGTCTCGTGCGTCTCGTCTCGCGGTCGTCGAAGTGCAGCAGTCTGGAGTACGTGTGGAAGAGTTTTAGGGGCATCGTGGAACGAAATATCGCCCGGCCACTCTCGGCGTCCCACAGGCTGGCGGCGGCCTCGCCCCGGGACCTGTACACGCCCGCTAAGATCAGCAGCCCTACGTAGGCGCGCAGGTCGGTCTCGTCCATCCCTTTCCATTCGTCGCCGTATTTTTGACGACCCTCCCAATTCGTCATCTCCAGGATGATGTTCTCTACCGTCGGTGTGATGAACAGGTGGAACGTCGAGGCTAGGTCACCGGTGCAGGATGTCGCGTGGATCGTGGGGCCCCGGGGGACCCCGCTTTGAGCCGCAGCAGAGGAGGAGGAGGAGGAGGAGGAGGAGCAGTGGCCCTCCTCTTGGCCGTACGCCCGAGGACCATGTTATTTCCCGTTTCTTGACGGGAAGGTCTCTCTTTCCACGAGTCCGGTGGTGGTGGTGGTGGTGGTGTCGCCGTGGTCTTGTCCTCCTTCTTCTTCTTCTTCCAAGGATGAAGAATCTGCAGAAGCATCACCCACTGGGTCGTAGTCTTCGTCGCCGTCTTCGTAGTCGTCGCTGTCGTCGTCGCCGTCGTCTCCGTCCTCTCTGTCTTCTTCTCGGTCTGCTTTTCTGTCTGCTTCTCGGTCTCCTTGTCCATCCACTTCTCGGTCTGGCTCTTCCGCCCCTCTTCGGGTTCAGAGGATGGTTGCTGGGAGAATAGCTGTTGGAGAACCTGTTCTCTGGTGAAACGCTCCTGACGTGACATCGTGCCATGGTCCGTGAGAGAGTGGCACACTGAGACTTATATGTGGGTCTAATGTACCCCTTGATTTCAATTGGAATCAGGTGTGGGTCTAAATGACCCCACAGAGCACCACAGCGCCCTCTCTGGGGTCTAAATGACCCCTCCCATGACAATCGAGAATGACAATCCATTGGTCTCAATTACCCCAGGAGAATTGGATAATGACAATCCTTGGGTCACCCTAACCCTAACCCTGACCGGCCAGGGCTTGCGTATGATCACACGCACGCACTCACGCACGCACACACGCACACACACACACACACACACTCTGGGTCAATCCGACCCAGGAACAACACGAGGGTTAAACAGACACAGTATACAGACTCCATGAGGTGCAAATTAAATACTTTATATTTACATTAGATGGCTGAAAGACCTTAGATCTGCCACTATTACCCAGAAGCAATTCAGTCGTTTAATTACACTTTAATTTATGCTACGGTAAAGGCAAGATAGCTTCTTTTATTTTTTTAGCATTTGAGAGATGCTTAAAAACAAACATCAGTATTCCAAAGTCTCGGAGCCAAAGATTTTGAAATCTCTTTTTGAAAAGTTCATAATGTTGTTAAGGGACTGTTAAGACACTGAAGTTGGGCTAAACAACCTAAGCTAAGAATCTCAGTAACAGAACTCTGCCAAGGCTAAACAAAAAAATTCATAGATGAGCCATAATAGTCCTGGAATAATATTCTGTCGACATTCGAAAATAGAGTTCCTTAGGA
This sequence comes from Hippoglossus stenolepis, assembly GCF_022539355.2. NCBI lineage: Eukaryota > Metazoa > Chordata > Actinopteri > Pleuronectiformes > Pleuronectidae > Hippoglossus > Hippoglossus stenolepis. The sequence continues at coordinate 25,897,320 of NC_061496.1, read as the reverse complement.
TTGCCGATCATCAGGTTGTTTAAAGGTGAATGTATTAAGCCTAAGAGGAAAGCAGCACCCACTCTATAGTAAAACACGAAGGAGGTTTTGTCATGATGTAGGACTTATTTGCTGCTTCTGAGCGGATGAAAAGAATAATGAAATCACAAGATTACCAAGAGCAACATGTTTTATCCAGTGTCAGAGATCTAGGTTAGGTGAAAGTCTTGGGTCTTTCAGCTTAATGACAAACTAAAGCACACATCAAGTGGCACAAAATAATTGGACACAAAAGGAACAGAGTGTTTATAATGTTGACAAAGAATCCTGAGCTACATCCAAAATGCCATTGTGCAAGGTTCTTCAGCAATCTGAAAATAATGATTTAATGATGGAAGATTGGCAGAAACTACAAGTAACCATGTGTACAAACCTTCAAGATGATGCATTTAGAGGTTATCATTGTTGCCAATGGTGCTGCAACCACCCGAGTCCAGAGTGCATGTAATGATTTAAGAATGTTCACCATTAATGTCTTTTATTTCCAATAACCTTGCACAGTTTCTTCAAATATTTTGGTGAGATAAAGCTGTTTCATTTGCATTTATTTCTGAAGTTATTCTGAAATGTGCACTTGTAATTGAGGTTTCAATAACTTAAAGTTCAGGATTGTATACCTCCAGTCGCACCAGGTTTCAGATTTCATTTTTTATGTTTGAGTGTTTTTTAGGGGGCTTCTGTTTTCCACTTAAGAAGCCGAGAGACTTCTGTTTATTGACCTCACTGCACCTCAGACACAACTTCAGAGGTAGCTTTCAGACCTCTGATTTTTACACCTCAAAAGCCCAAGTTTTCACATATTTCAACCAGCTTCCAGACCTCAGTTCTCTTACTTGTGATCAAGGCTGCAGCTTCTCTTCACCTCACAGCCAGTGTGCAGGCTTCAATTTCGACAACCAATGCCAAACGTCAGTGCCAACACAGGAGGATGTGTGCTCCCGAACCCCCTAAACCCTGCTGTATTTTTATCCAGATGGAAAGTAAGGGTGTGAAGGAAAGAGCAGGGTGGTGGTTGCAACTCTATTCTTGGGTAGGACCCAAAGAATAACTCATTAAAACCATAGCATACCATACCATATATTCATTTAAGTAACAGCTGTTATTTTTTATTTTTTTTAATATAGAAGCTACTTTGGTTTTTATACCATGGATTGCTGATCATCCACCTATCTTTTTATATCTTAGAACCTGGCCAGCAGAGGACAACTTTTCCCACCTCACAACCAGCTTGCACATCATATACATTAAAAGTATTATACATTAGCTTGAATTGCTCAATAGCAGCTTGCAGACCCTTAGGTTTTATGTCTCAGATGTAGGTTACAGTTTTGCTCATTTTATATTTCCTATACCTCAGTTTTTATATTTCAGAAGCGGCTTACAGATTTGGTAGCGCAGCAGCTTGTGCAAGGCCCATATGCATTGCTCTGGAGAGAATCCAAACCTATGCTACCATTTGTTACCCAGCTCCACTGCAGTTTATGTAACAGTGTGTTGTTCACGTTGACAGTCGTGTTGGGCAGATAGCCAGGGGGATGACTGATCAAAGTCTCATCGTGGCTAGACCCCGAACCATCTGAGCTGTTTCATCGCATTAATATGCTGCCGCACTGCGACCCAACATTTGATCCGCACGTGCTGATTTTCAACAAGTTGTTTTCTAAATACGTCGTGCCAGCTCATCGCACGCGAGGGCTTTCTCTGCGGTGCCGGCCCCATTATGGAACATGACTTAATTCTCCTTGACACAAAGCCAATTCAGGGAGTGATTGTTTCACAGGTTCATCCTCTCTCCCCACGCAGCGTGAGGGTGACAGGGTAGTGTTGGTGGTGTTGAGGGGTAGGGGGTGCGTGGGGGGCATTGTATTAGGAGTTGAAAGACCACGGCTGAGGGGGAAATAGCTGTCAGTCCGTGTGGAGCGAGGGAGAGGACAGAGTATAGCCCATCACTTCTGTTCCCTGAGAGACTTATTACAGAGGCAGGCCAGGGCGAGGGCTGGTAATTAATTCGGAGAGAGCTGATATTGGTTTTGACGCACAAGAGACTGACAACACTGGATGCCTGGTGCATGTGCCTGTTTGCACGGCTCTGTGTGCGCGTGTGTGTAGAAACAGGAAAAAGGTTTGAAGAGGACGATCTGGGGGGGTGGGGAGCAGGGAGCCGAAGAAAAAGCCAGCAGAATGACAGTGGCGTCTGAGCTGTAGCGTGCAGCTAATGTCAAAGCGCCTCCACAAAAGATGGCCCCTGACGATGCATATTTATGCCTCCTCTTGTCCCCTGCCTCCCTGCTCCTCTGTAATTTTGTGTATCATCTCTCATCTCTCGCTTCCCCTCACTCTCTTTCTCACCAATCCATCTTTGCAGCCATTGTCCTCTCCTCCCTGCTCCGTTCCTCTCCTCCGTCATGAGTTTACAGCTTGTGTCTAATGACACTGTGGCAAATTATTAATGTCATAGGGTGGGAATAGACAGTTTTTTCATCACTTCATCCATTCACAAAAAGAGATTGCATCGCAGTGACACAATTACAGCACTAAGTGATCATATAGATTGAAGCGAGCGCCCTTACAGATCCACTGCTAGGTCATGGCTGAGGGCAAATTCAAGATTGTGTTGTTGCGGCTGAAGAAGAATGAGAAAATAAATTTGTGACAAAACAGCAAATAGGTTAATAACATTAGCTGGTGTTAGTTAAAGCTTTTGTTGATATGTCAGACACAAGTAAAATATATTTTTTCTTTCTTTTGTCATTACACCAATGATTGTAAAACAGCTTTTATTGTCATCCTTGGATTTATCTGCATACTTTGTCAGTGTTGCATGGAGAGTAGATTTTGTTTTGAGTAAATGGAAATTATTACCCTGATATCCTGGGTCTCATCCACATCATTATCATCATCATTCTGTTACTGCTGTCGAAAAACCTCTCCCTGTTGGATTAGTTGACAGTAAAAGAAGCAGTAGGACAGATTAGCATCTGTCAACTCTCTAATCACCAGCAGAGAATATCTAATTGATGTACACTGGTGTCGTATTTCACTTAAGAAGGTGGATTGCATCATAGAATGGCTTGAGATTAAACCTATGATCAGGCTGTGAAGTTATCCTCAATGACTTAGATAGAGACACTTTTTGTTTTCCAGGCCAAAATAATGAATTGCCTCTTTTTGTATCAAATATACTCTAGTGTTTTCGTGAGATAATAAAGTATCATATTGGATACAAATTTGAAGAGACCAACTATTTAAATATATTCAACAGTATTTAATAATGTCACTAAATAAAAAATAAAACATTCGAAATAAAATAACTGTTACTGTTGGCATTGTCCTCACAGCAAGAAGGTTCCCGGTTCGAATCCTAGCTTGGCCGGGGCCTTTCTGTGTTCTCCCCCTGTCTGTATGGGTTTTCACCCGGCTTCTACCCACACTCCAAGGACATGCAGAATCGGGCTAGGTTAATTGGAGACTCTCAATCGACCATAGGCGTGAGTGTGAATGGTTGACAGGATGTAACCCACCTCTCGCCCAACGTCACCTGGGATTGGCTCAAGACCAATTTTATATGCTGCTGCCACATTCAATTTTCCATCAAAGATACAATGACCAGGTCCGGCTGATTAATATTTCCAAAATAGAGCTCGTCTGAATTGAATGTAGTTCTATTAAACCCCTAACGTCCACTGGAAGCATCTGTGGTGCATTGGCACATTATTCACAGCCATTTTAGCCTCTGTGCTAATTCCACCAAACACAAGAAGTGGAGCATCACATCCTCAGCTCCTTCCTCTTTCATGGAGCAGAAGATTCACTGGTGAGCATGTGAACTCAGTGACAGCTTTATTAGATACACCCATAAACCTGCACATTACAATTCCTCCACCCTAAAGAACACATGCACTGATCACTCAGGACATTAAAACAACAGTAAATGGTTTTCACGAGCCTCATTGTCATGGTTACAGTAATGAAAACACTCAAACTCCTGCTTTTGTCACTTTTTATACTCTGCTAGATAACTCTTTTTTTGCTTCAGTCATGATTACTACAGCTTCGATAGGTTGCCTAACAACAAAACATTACTATGGGTCATAACAAGCTGTGAGGTGAATAGCTTGAGAATGGTAAATGGTCTGTATTTATATAGCACTTTTCTAGTCTTGATGACCACTCAAAGCATTTTACAGGACAGTTTTTTTTTGCCATTCACCCATTTACACACACATTCATACAGTGCATCTATGGGGGGAAATTCAGTATCTTACCCAAGGACACCTCGGCATGCAGACGGGGGACACTGCACCAACAGTGCTCTGCAGAAGAGCGTGTCTGAATGTCCAATGTGGTGATGATGTCTTTACAAGCTCACCATGTCGACAGCACAGGAATATAAATCCATGTGTACTCCCTCGTCATCAATAACCACCCTAACGCCATACAGCATCTCAGAACATACAGAGGCTTTTTTTTTTTACTTTGCCCTCTGACAAACGGAGGGCAAGGGTCCAACATTGATTATCAAGTTCTCAACCCTTCAACCTGTAGGAACAGAAAAACAAAAATGGATGAGCAGTGATAGTACTTCCTTTGCAAAATATGAATCAAGCATTTTCCCCCAATACCTTGCCTTTTCTGGACAGAACATAATAGGGCTTGGCGATATGACTACAAATCAATATCACGATTATTTCAAACTTTTACCTTGACATGCAGCCGGGTAATATGGCAAGGTGCACGGGCTGCCGCTGCAAAATTTGTTGGTGAATGCACACATTGGGGAAAGTATTAACCAATTTAACCGACATGGGCAAGATTAAGTCGGTTAGGGGTTATAAAAGTTGGTTATTTTTGGATAATTGCCCAGCCCGAGAACAGAGTGAAGATGCAGACTAGAAAGAAAGGACAGAGGGCGTATGACCTGCAGCACAGGCCCCCAACTGGCACCGAACTGTGGATGATGTGGTCGTGTTGCATTCTGTGATGATGACCCATGTCTCAAAGAACAAAAATACATACATTTAACAGTTAGATTAAGTCCAGCAGTTAAAGATCATCGATTCGTTCATTTATTCTCACCTAGGGCAGGTCAGCAACTAATCACGAGGCAAACCTGCAATTTGAAGGGAAAAAGCATAAAAGGAAATAGACGCTCTCCTGTCTGATTTGATTGTCCTGATTTCAGTTTGTTTAAATAGACAGTTCCAGGGGGACGTTTGGCTCAAACTGTGCCTTTCACAATTTAAATTCAGTCCCCAAACTCTTGCCTGTGTCTCATTCTCTCGCCGTCTCCTTCTTTTCTTTTATAAATTGTGCATCTAACACAGGGCCCATGGTAGCGGTGAAACTAGGTCCTGGGCTTCAAATAGCAGCCCCTTGTATCCCAGGGGCCCCCAGCCGAGGAAAGGCCAAGAGAACCAGAGACATACACACGCGGAGCACGAGAGAATGAGACGGAGCGTTTTTGATGAAAATTAATATTTGCCATTTGGTGCGGCACAATACCTGGTGGACACATACAGTACAACAGGCATTGTTTGATTCCAGTTTCTTCTGAAGATAGAGAAGCGTAACTGCATTTCCAGCACAGTCAGAGTCAGTGTGTGTGTGTGTGTGTGTACTCACACGGCCCCTGCGTTTTCTTTGATGTGCTCTGGGACTGCTGGCTATTTCCCACTTTGTTTTAATCCCTCGCCAGGACCTTGTTATTCACTGTGCTGTGTGATATTATGTGCAGTAGTGTTTTTAAGTGTGCGAGTGATGTAGTGACCTTGACTAGAAAAACAGAGAGGAAAACTGCTTTATTTCCCTTTCACGGCGCCTTTGTCTCTGTTACGGCTGTCTGTCCTTATGTCTCCTCTCCGTGTGTTATTGGTTATGCAAACGAGATGTCTGGTCCCTCAACCCCCGATTGGCTCCCACCGGAGAGGTGATCCCAGCCCTCAGTTCCTGCCTCTCGTCTGGCCAGCCTCGGCTTGTGATTGGAACAGTCCCGGTGCAGCGCTCCAACTGACAACCACCACATGGACCAGCACCTTCAAAGGCCTGCGTAGCTCGTCACTCATGGCGACAGAATTGTTCAGAACGCCTCGCAGTGCCTCTCGCTACTAGATTTACCTGTTGTTTGAATGTGTATGTTAGAATTGAGGCACGCATTATTGTGGAACTGGGCCAGAGAGTAAATACTGATTGACACAGACAGACACACAAATACACTCAGAATTATTTTGTTTAGCACAGTAGTTATGGGTTTGTTTGTTTCGGACCGTTTTGGGGGTTTATTAGATTAGTAAATACAGAGTTTTTTTGGTTCCATTTGTGGTTTTCATTAAGGTAACAATTAAAGCTCGCATTTTACAGTCCTCTTTTGGTTATATTTCTTTTTTCATTAAACAGCACACCCCCACCCTTTGTTTCCAGATTTGCCTCACCTCCTTTTGGTGTAGAATGAATTGAAAAACAACTTTTGGCATTTTTGCCAAAAACAACTGCTTTATGTTGCTACTCTTTTCCCTCTCACGAGCTGGGTCGTGACGGTCTCATTCTACCACAAAAACAGTCTTTATTTGTCCCAAGGTCGCTGCTTGAATTTCCAATCCTCCATTTGCGAAATCTAAAGGCCTACAATGAGCTGTGAAGGTTGTAAGTACTGTTTATAATGGCATGTGTCTTAAGGGTCAAGTGTAAAAAGCCAGCAAATACAGTGAGGAAAAAAACATTTTCCAGCAAATCATGAGCTTTTATAGAAAAGTTTGTAACACCATGTGATACATAGCCATAGAAAAAGTGATAATACAATGTGAAAAAAGAAAAGATATGTTCCTTTCTGTTCATATATTTACAAACTCACATTTCCATGTGACAGAAAACACTCCATCAAGCAACACAACCTTTTGGAAATCCCGGAAAACCGAAAACCTCATCAAGAATATGCAAGGTATAAGCATATCTATGTAAATGTCTTTAGTTGGACACAGATGCCGAATTATCTCTTGTATAATTTGTATTGTGCTTAAGTGATGAATAACACCAAGCGAGTTTGCGGTTAAAACTAATTATTACATGCTAATGGCTGCAGGGGGCGCCTGGGGATGCCGACCTGCATGTGCCCCAGAGCAGTTTCGTAGTCTGCCTGGCGCCAGAATCACAACTCGGCCTATTACCGAAACAATTAATCCATGAGCTGATTGACTGAAAACCTACCTCGGTCTGAGGAAAATATTTCAGACTTTTTAAATACTAAAAAAATGAACACATTTCAGACTAATCAACATCCATATTATACATGTATACATAAAGTCATCATACCTAAAAATTTGCAATATTTCCAATATTTAAGTCCTTCAGCACTTGAGTATAGATGATGTAGAATCATGTCTCGTTTTGGTTGTACACTTGTTGCACCTTATACTCTCACTTCTTATTGTCGGCCTACTTCTTACACAGGCTTATTGTTAAACTCTGCAAGGCTGCATGCTCAGTGTGTTCCCCAGGGAAAAGTGTCATCCAAAGCAGCGGCTCAATACCAGACAGAGCAATACTATGTGTATTGCAGTCTGGAGCTCAGACACCTAAACTGAATGTCATTAATATTTTTAATTACGCCGGCGAGAAAGGCCCTTCAGACATGTTTTACAGGAGCTTCCTTGTTCTGTGTAATCAATGACACCAGATACCGGAAAAGACAATAACAGACAGATAAACAAGGCAGCTGCGAAATGAAAAATGAACAAACACGAAACACAGAAAGACCTAACACGAGGTGTGTGTGTTTGTGTGTGTGTGTGTGTGTGTGTGTGTGTGTTAGTTGCTGTGAAATCTATGTATAAATGTGTTTCATTTGTTTGCTTAAAGTTGCGATTTTACACAGTATGCAAATGGTCGAATTTTAAAAAAGAGGCTCCGATCAGTCGCTGCTATTCCAATACGATGCCTATTTGCCCTGCAGCTCAACATCCCATAATGCCGACCTGCCTCAGTGCCTCCTCCTCGGAGTAGCATAGCAGCCTTTAAAACGAGGGTTACCGTGGAGACCACAGCAGTGTCACTGGCGGCAGCAGCAGCAGAAACGGCAGCCACTCGCTCGTTCCACCTGACATTCATACAAGCCCCTGGAGCACAGACATACACACACACACACACACACTAGGGAGCTTACTCACATGGGTACACCACCACACACTAGCGACCTCATGTGTTGTGTGTACACGCTTCCTTGAGTATACACAGCCTCAGACATATGCACATACAGCCAGATCGATGATATGTGGGCGATAACTGGCAAACACACACCCACACACACACACCAACACTCACCTGTCTGACCGGGTCTTGCATTATTAATGATGTGGATGCAGCTTGTTTTAACACAGCAGACTCAGCAGGAGGCGCGTGCACAGTGGTGCTCCACAGACCGACTGGAGCACATTCAGCCATGTTTTTCTCCCCGAGTCAACAGGGACAGTTTTACAATAGGAAAATTCTCATCTCCAATTTAACATTCATTGTTTCACATGTCATCTAGCTGCCACTTCAATCCAAGATCCATTTTGTCATTTAGAGAGATGACAAGTGGGGACTGTTTACAAGGAAGCGTTGGAGGAAGAGTGTGACAGCACTGTCAACAGAAGACGTTTTGTGGATGCATATCCAATTTGATGCAAATTCACTCCCTCTATGCGCTCTGTGTCATGTTCAATGCATCTTATTGTTGGTCAGAAAATTGGATCATGGAATAATAATAATAATCTAAACAGAGGCGTTGCAGAAATACAGCAGGATGCCTCAGAAACACCAATTGAGAAAATTGAATGAAAATGAGCAGAAACAGATGATCACTATCTGAATGAGGATAAATCCAGACAACAATGCTGTAACACGTTACTTACAGTAATGATACAACCTCCATGTGTCAGCAGGGGTTCGGCACCAGTTGATCATTGCATTAACCAAATTAACACGGTGTTTTTTTTCTGAATCATACATCAAAGCTGGTCAATGAAATATGCTTTGTTGGTAAAAAAAAGTCTTTTATGCAAAAACAACCTAACACCTCAGACCACAAACATTTTTGGTGATCAGGCGGTGGAGCGGGGCGTCCACTAAAGAGTAAGTGGTTTGATCCCTGGGTCGTCTCATTCACCTGCGGAAGTGTCCTCAGGCAAGAAACAGACCCCTAAATTGCCCCTGATGCCTGTGCTGGCATTGTGTGAATGGCATGTGATTGAAAATGTGCAGCATATAGTTGTGTTGTGTGAATGGGTGCATATGGCTTGTAGTTAAGCACTTTGAGGGGTCGATAAGACGAGAAAAGGGCTGCATGAATACAGCTGCATGCATGACATTTTATATGTCCTGCGGCATCACTGAACTTCACTAAAACTGAGTGAATACAGAACTGAATAATTGACAGGGACACGTTTTTTAAATAAAGGCTATTATTTTGAATACCACAAAACCTTTGGATGTGATTTCATTTCTGTAAGTCTGGTGTAATAACGTACCGGCATACAGAGAAGCACCTTAATTACATTTTGCTACGGTGTGTTGAAAATACATCAGAAAAGGTATTTGGTCATTCAGCTGCAAAGGTTTAGTTGTAATTTCAATCACACACAGAAAGTGCAGCTCTGTGGCACACCCATACACTGTTGATTAAATGTGAGGCTACTGTTCGCAGTATGACAGCATCCTTGTTGGGTTGCTGCACTCTGTTGTTAATCTTTGAAGGCCATGTCAGCGATATGATATCATTGTGTTAATTGGACATGCGACAGCCCAGTAGCATCCGGCCTGAGTGCTGTGAGGCTCTGCTGTGTTTCACAGCGCTGAGATCATGATGACAGGCCACTGACGCCTTGGACCAGGACCTGTCTGACAGCCAGTGCAAATTAACATCACTGGGACGGTTTAATAGTAAGGTGATTGCAGATGTGTTAAAGCATGATTGGGGGAGTTGGGTGGGCGGTTCGGAGGGCTGATGGGTCAATGCTGTCGGTCAAGGTCTGACAGATGAATTGGTGATATCACTTTTACCGATGCTGTTCAGGGCACAAGTCAGCTGAGTGTGTTTTAAAGCCACACTAATTAACCCTTTACATTAACGGTGGATTGAATGGCTACAGTAGATGCGTGTGGAAGAACCTGCGTGTAGCAAATTACGGTGCCTACACAGCGGATCCTGCACTTCTCCTTACAGAGAACAGTTTTCAGTGAAAAAGCTCGGTCAACTAAAGTGTTCCAGCCTAGCACTAAGCAGCAGATATAATGTCTGGGACTATAGCTAGCATTTAGCAGCTGACGAGCCAGCTATTTGCTTTGCCTTCAGGGGGTGATGGAGACCAACACAGAGCTAAAAGGAGAAGGAGTATCGGGCCTGCCAATGGAGGTGGTTGCTTCATGCTGTACCAGCTAGATGTGTAAATTGCCAATTATTTTGTAAACACTGCTGCCTTCAGCTGTGTCACTCTTGTACCTAATGCCATTAAGTGAGTAGGCTACTTGCTCGGTTCAGAGGCATGGGCAGAGAAAAGGGAGATGCAATACAAAACCAGTTCTGATTCAGGGCTAGGTGGCAAATAAATAAATAAATAAACAATAAATGGTTTTACCAGTTCATTGTCTAGACCCCTCCTTGTTTTTTTCAACAACCCAGACAAAGTTGTGGGAGGTCTTTCTTACGGAGCAGAAGGCTGAAATCAGCTGGGGGCAAACTCTGCCTTTCATACGCTGGCAGAGAAATGACAGGAAGACGGATGAGCCACTAACGCACTTACAACTTTTTACCTTTGAGCATGAAGACACTGACTCAGCGTGAGTCATATATGCAGTGTAATGAGTCATGCGGTACATAGTGTTTTTTACGAGCAACATCAGGGCTGGGTCTTGAGTGGATTGCCATCTGGAATCCAGAGGGGTCTCATTCTGACTGAATGGGTTTTAACTAACGTCAGATCGGATGATTCCCTTATTGCGTGATGATGTATTTTATGTATTTATTTATTTTTTGTCACTCTCGCCTTTAAACTGTGATTTAATTCCACTTGTTGAGTTTGTGCTGGATGGTTTCAGGAAGACGAAGGCTTCTGTTTCTTCCACATTTCCTGTCCTTTTTCTCAACTCAGCCTGTCACTCTCCTTTTATTTTCTCTCTTTAACTTTTCCCACTTAAGGACATTTTGTGAAATGACCCCTGTGTCTTTAAAATGCAAATACCTGTTCTTTGAACGTAAGTTAGACTAGAGGAGATTAGGAGGAGCAGACTCAGCTGGAACCAGGCAGGAGTCTGTAATTAAAGTGTGAGCAGTAAAGGAGTGGAGGTTACAGTGCATCTGGACTCAAGTTCCCATTTGACACAAACAAGTTTTCATGTTTACTATTTTTTCAAACTTTTGTACTCACTTTAGTCTTGATTTATGCCCCCAGAAAAGAAGGTTTACCACTTTACCATCATATTGTATAGATTTAGTATTTAACTATCAAGCGAATGTCACTCTCTTTATAAAGACTCACTTTGGGTCTTATGTTTGTTGCGTTCAGGCCCCTGGAAACCCTTGAGAAAAAGTTGTGGTTATTTTCAGAAAGTTAAACATCTGAAGTCACCCAGTTGCTCAAAAATAGCGACACTCCTTGAAGACGTTATAAAGTCTCAGAAACAATCCAGTGTCTTTGTGTTTGTTTGCTTATTACTGATCTCACTGACGATTCCGATCAAAGAAAGCAGATCACGTTTGATTCTGCTGCCATTGTGCTGCTACTATTGACTTTGCAAGCTGCCCCATTGTGTGCAACCTTTCTATCTGTTCTGGGCAGTCAGTGTAGCCATTAGTGCTATCACACATCAATGATGTGCCTGTCCATGCTTTAGCCCTGAGCAAGTCCCTGTTTGGACCAGTGTTGGTAGGTGCTCATCACTGCTGCCCTGCTTGCCATGTTAGGGACGATTTGACTTAAACATCTGCCCTTAACTATAAGGGCTTTTTCAAAGTCGCACAGGTCTTTACACATCCCTGTTTTTCCCTCATCCAACACAACGACATTGAGAACTGAGTGTTCACTCACTATTTAATATATCTCAGACGTTGATCCTCCTCTGTTATGTTATAATAGTAATTATTGTGTATCAGGAGTGGATGAGTCAGTCCAGTATCAATCGTGTTTCTGGGATGCTTGTATTGAATGTCAACCGCATACATCTATAGAGCCAACCGGTCTCGTTTCAACAGTTCAGACTACTGCTGTTTGTGTGATCTTTTCTTGTCACATTCCGGCCCCTATATACCAATCAATCATGGTTTGAATGCCATGTTCAATCTATTTGTAGTTCATCCCTTTATGGCAATTGTTAGATTAGAGGTTAAGGTTAGCTGCTTGTCACAAAACAAATATCTTCTCCAGCTGGTCATGAACATGACAGTGAGTTCAGTTCAGCAGATATAAATCCACTAGAACCTTTGAGATGTAGGAGAACCGGAGATTGGCAGCATTAATGTGCATCTGCAGAAATGATGTGACGCAGTCATATCAACATGGAGCAGAAGTTCAGAGGAAAGTTTCCAGCATCTTGTGCAATCAGTGTCATGTGGAATCCCTGCCCTGTGTTAGTCTGTTGATCCTGATAAAGCATGCAGTGAGTGTTCCCTTCCAAATATACCTGCTAAAGTGAATTAGGGTTCTGAAACTGCTGAAAATCTTCAACAGCAGATTGGACCGCGAGTTTTAAAATGTGTTGATAGAGATATCTGTGGATGTTGTCTCAACTGTTGCGTCACTGTATTTACCCAGGTTTCAACATGGCTGCAGGCTGTTGTATCAACATCAATTCCGTGTCAAATCATTTGGTAAGCTCCAGCTCAGTCTCTCATGTGTGCATTTTTGCCACCTAATCCATACATGAGTTACTCCAACGCTGCAGGCATACAAAGGCATGCGCGCTGCACTGGGGGAAAATTTCAGACATTTGCCGCCTGTAATATTTTGTCATTTCACATTAAACGCTGTGCTCGCGGGTCATGGTTGCAGTCAAGTCAAATTAATGGCAGCCAGCTCAAGAAGCAATGTGATCTTTGCACATCACACGACTGATATTTTCTGTTCAAATTCAACACAATGGCCGCTGTTATTCCGGGACAGCTTTAGAATATCGAATTTCAAAGCACAGCCGTCTCCCACAGAGGTTGAGCTGCCTGAATTAAATCAACGGTGTCTCAGTGCTTGGAATTCTTTTCTGAGCCCTCTGATAATGCTCCTAATTTAGCATCCGTCAAAGCGTTTTATCTTGAGTGACCAATCAACCATTGTCTGTCTTAATTTTCAGCCCCATCGGGATATTGTAAGACTCATTGCACAGAGGTAAACTCAGACATTCAGGGATGAAGTGATGAGAGGCAGACAGAGAGCGATAAAAACATGGAACACCTTGTGTTTCAGAAGCAGCAACCAAAACTAATGAGTGCCACCTACTGAGCAATATCCACTTACCACTGTAGACAGCTTTTGTCATTATGGGCTTATAATGTACTGTAATGGCTGTACATGTGTGTAAGGTCAAATGAAATGCGAAGAAAGACAGATTTAGAAACTATAGTACTATCAGAACCTAACCCTAACCCAGATGTGGGATCAAGAAACAAACTTGAGAGAAAAGATCTGGGCTCAGAGCTCCATGCAAAGTTCAATTAATTAAACATTTCAATATGACAGAGTTCTTAGAAGATGGGACCAAAGAGGACAGAGTGCATAAGAACTACAAAACAACATCCACCTTACTCTATCAAATATTTCAGAGCTACAAAGTGAATCCATATATCAAGCAAACACTGTTCAGCATTACTGGTTGTCATTTAATATTTACATTAACTTACATTACTACTGTAGAAGGTATTTTCAACATCAAAGTTGATGTCTCTCTAATAATATTCATGTCTCTGTCATTAATTTCAAAACCAGTGGTGTCTTTTGATTCAACTGCAAAGAAATACCCCTTCCTTCTCATGTATGTTGTTGTTAGGACCCTGTGAGTCCACCGCAGGTATTCAGACTGCACCAGTCTTTCCACTGTAGCTTCCCTTTCTCTTCAACAATGCTGAAGATATGTAGTAATAATGCAACTGGAAATGTTATAATGTACCTGAAAGGGAAACACTTTCTACTCCCCATGTTCTGTCACATCCCTCTTTTAAAGATCTCTTATGTTTTTGTGAGCTGACTACGAGCTCTCTCACTTGGCTCCTTATAGTCTCATCCAACATGAAGTGTAAACAGACCATAATCATACCGGAGAGGAGCAATTAGCTAAATATGTAACGTTTGAAGAAACTGGAAACTGTCGCAGCTCAGTTCAGCAGAGTCATCTTAAAGATTACTGTACAAAATACAGGGGAAAAAAGAAGAGAACCCAAGTGATAAAACAAATTAGTAAAGTGTAGGTTGGAAACCATACCAACCCCTGACCTCAGGTTTATTTATTCTTGCAGATAGGTCTTGCTCACTTCCTGTTTCGACGCATCCATCCCTAGAATAAACTATTGATTACGCCCTTTGGGAAAACAACAATTAATTGAAAGGGTTCAGAGCCATTTGCAAATGCAAATTAGTCTTGTTGGTTCTGGGCTAAATTATGGACGATGCAAGAAATCTATGAATTAACGTTGAGAATATTTTATTCCTGTGTGGGAAAACTGAACCAAAAGATTGGACCGGAAATGTGAAAACAGTTTAGTTCTTTGATAAATATGATAAACTTCATTTTAAATATGAGAATGGCTAGGAACAGTGAGAGGAAGTTTTACTCATGTGCTGGTACGAGTAAAAGGACAGAATTTATAGGAATGTCCTATTTGGATTCTTTCATATAGGGGACATTGGCTCCCCTCTTCAAAGTCAGTCTTTAATTTAGATTTTTATCATTTCTTGCAGGCGCAGAAGATTTGTCACCAGTAACCCAACAGGAAGTACAGTAAGTAGCTCTTATTTATTCAAATCTTACATGTAAGGTCAGGCAGACCTTAGTTAGGGCAGGCCGTTTCAGTTCTTCAAAGAAACGGCCTGCTCTCTGCTGCTGTAGTCGCAGCTCAACACTGGAACAGATGCCCCATTGTAACTTTCTCCTATTGTCCGTCTCTCCGCCTTTTTCTTCCCCTGTCTCTCTTTCCCACCCTCCCTCTCCTTCCCTCCGTCCTGTTCCCCTACTTTTCTCTTGTAAGCCTTTAATGGTGATTAGCTGTGCCGTGCTGAATGTGTCCCTGTGTCTCCTCTCTCACTGCGAGTACAAGTGCTGTCACTGAACTCAGTCCCGCACTATTAGCTGAGCTGTTGATTCACCTCACATCAACGGCCGGTATACAGTACGGGAATGCTGCTCTGGGGTTCGAGTGTGTGTGTGTGTGTGTGTGTGTGTGTGTGTGTGGTCTGTGTGTGTGTGCGCACAGCTACGGGTGCCTGAGTGGACTCCTGTTACCAGCAACCGAGCTGTATGTGACAACGCTCTAACTCCAACACACTGCTTGTTTCCAAATGTGAAAGTTTGATAATCCGCTTGCGCGCACACACAGCACACACACACACACACACACACACAATGTATTCACCATCTTAGATCCCCATCAAGGAGCCAGGACAAAGGTTTCCAGTACAATAGGGGCTGGAGATACTTGAGCCGTCTTTAATACGCCGAGACATTTCCCGCTCAGATACTCTGGTTCAGCACTTTGACTGCAGTGTGTAGCCGTGCATACAGCTGTCTCTACATTTCCCTGAATTTACTGTGTTGTTGGTGTTGTCCATGACCTAAACCTCTCAAGCTTTGCTCATACTTGGAACGCAGCAAAGCACTCACAAGTATCTGCTTAAAATAGTCAGAAAAAGCAGATTATTAGAGTGGTTCATTTTGAAGGAGCGTTTCAAAACTTGTGTACTTTTTTGATATGTAATGTTTTGAATGAAAAGCACTAAGTCTCATTGTGAGTAACTTAAAAGCAGCTGAAACATAATGCATTTCAGGCTGTGTCAGTTCAGTGTGTAACTGGAGATTTTGCTCAGGATCTCTCAACCAGTGAGAGTGGACAATTGTTTTAATAAAAAACTCAAAGTGCTTTCAAATTAAATGGATTATACTTTTGCCTTTTTTTGGGGGGGACATTTCTTTTGATGATTTGTACTTTATATTTCTGATACAATTCTTTAATATGTCTTATTTTAAGGTTGGACAACTTGTTTATTTTCTTCTCAGGCAGCTGTTGGCTCACCTTCATTTTAATGCACGAGGACTATGTAACTGCAGAAACCCGCGACTCGCTTCAGTCAGGCAATCACTCGACATCATGTTCACCTTTCATTTTATTGGAGTAATAAGGGTGTTGCTTGGTTGTGATTGGGCCTTGCAGACTTAAAAAAAATCTGCCCTCAACTACAACTGCACAGAAAATCACTATTAGCAGTTTTCAGCTGCTTATACAGGAAGTGTGCACATTATATTCAGCCGCTGCTTTGCTCCACTGAGTCAGTCTGCTTTGGTGGGTCAGTGGTGTCAGGACTGGGGCGCCTCGCACTTTGACACCAGATGTCAAAGTGCCATTATGAACCACTGCCAACTAAAAACACACTCACGTTTTTTTTAATCAGCTTGTTAATTAGCTGCTCTCGGAGCCTAATGTTACTCTCAGTGTGTTATTAAAGTCAGATGCATTGAAAAGGTCAACGAGGCTCTGCATGTACCTTTTTAAATTTAAACAGGTTCTTAATTACGGTAATCAAGATCTAGGTCGTTCACAATTACATCTAAGTCATGACTGCTGCAGTGAAAGGTCACAAACAGTACCCTACTTCACATTTAAACAGATTACATTAAAATATTTACTAAAGATCGAAAAACGATAGTCACGAAGTCCAATAAAATCTGCCTGATATGTGTTGGTAATCCATTATAAAATAAATGAATATGACCACAGTGAAACTGGAAGTGTACAGACTCATTTGGCCACTTGTCTCTCTTGCCTGTGGATGGAGGAGGCAGAACATAGCCAGGCTCCTCCACTGTTGGCCCATGATGTAGTTTTATACTTAAGGAATTATCATTTCCATGCCTACTGGTGTATAAGGACGGAGAAGCCTCCTCCGCTGTTGGCGTGATATGTGGCTGGCTTGGCAGTGGGACTGCAGCTCATCATGTCTTCCTTACAGTATCACATTTTACGGCCATAGCAACCCCTCTCTCTCTCTCTCTCTCTCTCTCGCTCTCTCTTTTTTAATTCATTATCATTTTTGGACTGCACACTGACATTTTAATTTGAAGCGCTGACACCTTCAGACACTGCAGGTTGAAGATTGAGTCAGATCCCTTGAATGTGCCCCCCTGCAGTTTGTTTTAAATTGTGAGTGTCTCCGTATACTCATGCCTCGTGGCGTATAAATGAGAAACCAGGTACTGGCAGTCCACAACCAGCTTGGCAGGCTGACCGCTGCGCATCATGTCTGCCTCAGCCTCTGTAGCTCTTCTCAGTTATTTATTTTTTCCTGTCTTTAGGTTATTTGGCTTTATATCTGTATTTGTAGCTTGCCCTCAGGGCTCTTCTTGATACCCTGAAATGAGCCAAATGTGGGCTTAAATGGACAAAAGTAATTTGTTGCAAAAAGACACAGAAAAAGATGAATAATTGAACACTCTAGCTCAAGTCCGTCTGTATGTGCTGTTACTTAATATTCCAGTTAGCAGGAAATTGGCCTGTTGCAACCCTTGGCAATCAGCACCGTAGCTTCATAGAGCCCTGGAGTCTTTGCAAGGTGATCATTGAAAAATGGCCAAGGCCCTCTTTAACAGAACACATCGACATTCACACATTTAAGAGGGTAATATCACATCCCTGAATCCATGTCATCATACAGCACAAAAAAAAAAAAATAACCTGACAAGTTGATACAGTTATATTTGTCACTGAAAACTTGAGGTGCCCCTCACCACATGCTATCTCATTATCTGTACAGCCTTCAGCACCATTTAGTGGAAATGAGGCATGCTGAGTGGAAAATCTGAGAAACCTAAGCTGAAGGACAAATGATTCAACTTTTTACCCAATAATTTGACATGTACTCGGTAAAGGAAAATGACCAGCTGCAATTCAAAAATGTCAAAATGTCCCTTAAAATATATTTCAGTCAGCATGATAAGGAGCCCTCTGGATGATGAGAAATCCTAATCAGACTCCCGAGCTTTCATCCAGACTCTCATCTCGTTCTCTCTGTTCATATTAAGTGGCTTCGGCTGCAGCAAAGCTCAAAACCAGGCTTAACAGTAGGCAAAGTATTATCCTCCTTTCATGCAAAATCTCATTAAATTAGTTATCCAGCTTCTGTGAATCTTACTCTCGAATTTGCCAGATGTTTTTAATGCATTATCATCACCTCATTTCAACCCTCTCAACTTTCACTCCTGCCAAAACATTGTGGGAGCTGGGCATCGAGTGGCTGTCCTTTGCTGGGAGGTTATTGATGAGCTGCTAATGAAAGGCCTATTAAAGGCGAGCAATATTGATCCACGGAGGGCCTGACGACAATATCATTGCAACAGGGACACAAGTGAAAAAGACATGCACTGCCAAGAGGCTGAGGAACGAGGATGGAATAGTCACCTCATGTACTGCTGCACCCTTGGTTCTGCTATTAATTTGTTTTTTAATATCGATGTTATGTTTCTCTCTGTCTTTGTTTTTAATCTCAAATTTGAATGCACATTTCTTCTGTTCCAATAGTGTCAGACTGAATATGTAACACACTATATATCTCCCATACATTGACAATCATCATTATCATGGCATTTGGTGGTGTTTCGAAAAACTGCCCCTTTACTGTTCAGTTTACAGATACAAAATCTGAGAGTCCACTGTACATGAGTCCTCTTCTGTTCAGTCAGACTTTACTTAACGTTTTACTTCAATTCCTTAGGACTCTACTTTGTTCTCTTACATTATTGAGATACAACAATGAAATAAAACCTGTTTAAAACTACTTGCCCACCTTTGACTAAAACAAAGAGTTCATAAGAGAAAAGTGAGCATTAAGAAAATCAAAGGTCCCTCTTGAATTTGGAAACAGTAGTTTAACGAAAGAATATTTGGGAAACTGTGTTTTTTTGTTAAATGCAAAGGTCAAAATCACTCATGTCTGTAGATCTAACACAAAGCGGGAGGCTTACAATAAAGACTGGAAACAGGAAGACATGTTTAGCCTGACTCTAACTAAAAGTTTAGAGTCAGGCTAAACATGTCTCGTCATCAATGTGAGATCCAAGGCTGAAAAATGTCCTGCACTCTTTGAACCTGGCTGGTCATTTTCTACACCTCAGTGATGTCTGACAGACAAACAAGCCAAACTTCTGCTGGCCGGAGCTTCATATTAACTGTACTTGTTTTAGCTCTGTAGATTCTCTTTAGGTCTGGACTTTGACTTGGCCACATAGGACATTAGATTTGGGTTTACCTTTGGCGTCTGTGTTTTACTGGATAACATACAAGAATTGGAAGTTGCTTACAAATGCTGAGGACTCAACTTGTCACTTACGACAACATGACAGAATCTGTTAAGGTGCTATAATGAAACAAATCCAAGCACACATTCTTCGACTTTACCTTTTTCTGAGTCTAATAAACCACTCTGCAGTGTTCTGGCATCCGATAATCCTTCCATCCGGTCGTTCTATTTCTCAAACTGTACCTCCCGGATCATACCCGAAGCAAAACGCCCACACTAACCCAGCCCCCTGCACTGTTTTGATGCAGTGGCTTAGAGACTGCAGCAGGTTTTTCTCCGTAATCTCTCAGGGTTCATATTGCCCTTCACAACCTCACCGTGGCCTGCTGCAGAGAAGCACAGCATTATGCTGCCAGCTGTCTTTATGATAGGAATGGTTAAAGTGGGGAAATCCTGTTAGTAAGTGGTGTGGATACAAAGAGGACTTGAGTAGCACATCCGCCGCGTGCTTTTCCTAATATATTTTGGAAATTGAATTATGCACACAGATGTTTTATGGGGTTTTGAAAATACAGTAAATGCAACAAAAGCACCAATGTATTGTAAATGTGCCTTTGTTCTTTCAGCCTGGGCCCCATGAATGTGTTAATACTCTACATCTAACATGTGTTATAAAACATCTCAAGCTTTACTCTTCCTACGTCTGTGCAGAGATAATTTGCTCAACTTGTCACTGCACCCAGAAACATAACATAACAGACGACGCCCTGTGGTTTCTCCTTCGTAGTTTGGTTGATCCAAGGTATCAAAAAAGATTATTGAGGTTTTCTCAACTGTATAGCAGTGAAAAAGAGACCTCAACACCTGCAGGCTCACATTTTCATTGAAGAATAACTTTATACCACCGTGCATAAGCATGCACATGTAAATAAATGTAAGAATACATGTGAACAAGCATAAAAGGGAGACCTACGCCATTGTTTATTCTCAAAGTGAGATAAAACAGATGTCACATAAAGAACATCTCTAAAAGGTGCACAACTTGAGACTCCCCATGGACCGCCTCCCTTTACAGTTCCCATTGTTATTGAAGTACTACAACCAGTTACTTTCTGAGCTCACCCATATCCAGTGTCAGGACTTGAGGGAGGAGCCGTGAGCTCACTGTATCACTCACTCTTTACACCCCTACAGTGATTTCCAGGGCCAGATTGCTGCAATGATGAAGTCAGGTTTCTGTCAAACCAACTCATATCCCCAATAACTAATAATAATTGAATGAAATAACCTTTTTGAAAATTAACACAAATAATAATAAAACACATTTATCAGGTGGTTCTGCAGATTAAATAAATATCTTAGCTTTATTTATTTATTACACCATACACTTCCATACACTGTGAAATGCAGTGTTTAATCCCTGAATAACACTGTAATATAATAAAACATGATGAAGTCCATTAAGTGCAGGAGTCATATTTTAGCCATCAGCAATCTCTGCCAAAACATTTTCAATTTTTGACAAAGAAAATTCAGACTGGTTCCCTAATTCAAAAAGTAATGTTTGTTTTTAAATTGTGTAATTAATGAGTTCATCATATTGAACTATTTCCTATGGTGCAGGACATCAGGCAGCACTGCAGGTTTAATAACATTTGGCACGCACCATAAAATTCAAGATTGTGCCCAAAAACTCCCATTATAGAGTGTTTATTCAGCAGCTGTCCATTATTCTCAATTAACTGAAATAAAATGTATGCAATTCAACATGAACACCTATGACTAAAATCTTATTATCTCATATTGTTATTTGATGGTAAAACATGAGCTGTACTTGGCAAGTTGGCAATAATGGTTTATTAGGAAATCTATTATCCTAGGTCTTAATAAAATAAAGCCCTTTTGCCAACGTGGGAGAAAGGGTTAGGGTTAGGATAGTGACTAGTGTATCACAGGGCCGACTTAAGATGCTTCCAATTATCTCAGCATGAAAAAGTGGTGTCAAACACGTAGAAGACACTAACAAATATGTCAAGAGAGCTTTCGGTGATTAGGGCCATGTGCTGTAAACACAAACCTGTGATCTCTGCAGTGGAATAAATGCATTATGTACTGCCTCTGCTTGCTTCACCGCCCCTCACCTCAACACTGCAGAGAGTAAGTCTGGACCCGATGTTGCAGGCTTCCTCCGGAGTTCATGTCTCACAACGCTTCACAAAGACAAACAGCCATTCAAGCTCACATTCGTACTAACGTGGGGAGAACATTCAAACTCCACACAGAAGGGCTGCTGCCAAAATTGGAGACGAAAAAAAAGGAAAAGGAGCAGATACAGTAGGTGTTATGGTGTTAAATGGTGTTGTGCTCAGTAGCAGCTGGAGGGGAAGCAGCCCGAGCCAGAATCCATATCAGTGAGATTGATCCAGCTGCGCGGCTGTAAGTCAATTTACAGAAACCGCACATAAAACATCATATCACTTCCATTTCATATTAAGTTACCTGCACCTAGCAACTGCTACCACCTGACTTAAGGTCTGGCCTGTGTTTGTGAGTGTGTACTCATTTTTGTTACCTTTTCTTGGTCTGCACACCATTGGGAATAGAAATCCTCATGGGACCAAAGACCCAGTCTTTTTCTGAGAACGGTGCGAGTTAAGATGTGAATTGAGGTGAGGGTGAGTTTAGGCAGTGGCAGATTGCCCATCGGGAGCCCCGGGACATTACCCAGTGGCCTGAGTGACTTCTTGGTCAACCTGTCAAGCTTGTTGACAATGGGTCTCTGCTATTTGACCTGCTGGGACTATGCTGTGAACTTTTTCACCTGGACTGTTTGCACAGCCACATTATGGGAACGTGTATTCCTTATGAGGACAAAAAAGAGATCCACTATAATAATAATAATAATAATAATAATAATAATAATAATTTTAAGGTGAAGACATGTTGTAAAGGTTTAGATTGAGGTTAGGAGTAGACTTGGGAGTTAGCGGGTTAGGTTTATAGTGAGAGTAAGTCTCTTGGATTTGTTAGTACAATTCCAAGGGCCCAGCATGGACAGCCCCACCAGAGAACACTATTACTGTTATGATTATGATTCTTATTCTTATTACTAAAAGTGCCCTTACTGTACCTGTTTCAAAATAATTCAAATTAAAAAAGAATTTGACTTAATCAATGCATTTGTACAAAAAAAAGTTTTGAGTAGAAAGGACTACTTTTATACAAGGAAATACAGTAGTCATTGCCAAAAACCTCCAAAAAGCTGTTCCTGTATTAAAAGTTAATGTAAAGAATTTCAGGTGACGGGCAATGTAATATTCTTTCATAGGGCCAAAAATGCCTTGCGCCGCCCCTTTCATTGTAATGTCATCTAAAGTCAGAGACAACTACGGCACACAAAAATGCTGACAAGACACTGCCAAACAGGTTGGATGAGTGCAGGTGAGAGAGGAGGAAGGGCTATGCTAATGCTGGTACACACACACACACACACACACACAGAAACACACACAGAGAGAGAAGCTAGCATTACAGGCAGACACAACACAGCCAGGGCAAACTAACAGGTGTAAAAGTGAGCACAGTAAGTGAATACACAGAGCAGTCAGTGTAGCCTATAGGTAAAGCAGACATACAAGTAACCAAGCAGTGTTTTTACAGGCTGGAGGAGTGTCAGGTGAGACGGCAGGCAGCTCTCACTGCCGGCTTTACTTTTGTAGCTGGAGAAGCATAGAGAGGCACAGAGAAGATTCTGTTAGGGTGGCCGGTATCCTCTGCTGCCCCCTCTTTGAGACACACACACACACACACGCTCAGACTGAGGCAACCACTGGGGCATTCAACCAACTCAGCTTTGCAAGGTAAATGTGCAAATTCAGTTTGCTTCGAGCTCAAGGACCTGGACTGGATGTGTGAATGTGTGTGCATGCTCTCCATTTCCCCAAATTAATTCAATTACTTTCTTTCTCTTCTTTCATCCATCACTGCCTGTGATTACATGCGGCTGGTCATACTCCGGTTCAAGAGCCATTCAGGTTAATCAGGTTACTTGAACCTTCGCTGCTCTGAGAGCGAGTCCAGTAAACAAGTTAACAATATTCCCATCCTCCTTAATGAACAGTGGTAGCTTGCTACAAATACACAAGGGGGGAGTGAAGTGATGCAGGCAGTCCCTGTTGACATCAGAACACACACACACACACACACACACACTCTCACCATTACACATTCACACACACACGTTGACATTGCTAACAGCGGACTGCCAAAGGTTTTTTAACATATTATTACAGCCAATCTGTTTTTAAGAAATGGCCGAGGAGAGACCTGCATCCTTGAGCAATGTCTACCTTCACACGAGCCATTTTCAGACATCGACTCCGGAGAATGCTCAGACAATAGGGCCCGATCTTTCTCCGGAGTTTTCCTTTCTCATATGAACAATCTAAGCAGGAGAATCTCTGTTCACAGCATCACAGAAATCTCCAGAGCTTTTCAAGTGAGGGGTGGAACAGGAGGCAGGACTGTGGAGATCATGTGACGTCGGGGTCTTTTTACGTGTATTGCTCTGCTTTTTTAACCTGAAATATTTGAATTTTTTTTTTTTTCGGTTTTGTGTCGGTCGTGTGTAAGAAAAATTGTCAACGCAACCACACAATTGCAGTGAATCCTCCAGAGGATCTCCTGCTGTATTTTAACATGCTCATTCGTACATGATGAAGTTTCTACTAGGGGGCTGTCAGGAGAAACTCCGGAGAAAATCCGGAGCGTTTCCCTCAGACCTTTGCATTCTCACATACAGCCCCTCCGGATACTGTGAGATTATCTGGAGTTCAGTGCATGTCTGAATGCAGCCATGAACATACACACAAACAAAGCCAAGGAAAGCAAAGTGTGAAAGTAGCCGCAGAAGCAGAGTTTCTCTCAGTGAGAGTTTAGCAGGCTATTGCAGTTCAGTTTCATTTGGTTCCTTAGTAACCAAGTGAAGCTGATAAAGAGTGTGCAGGTGCACTGGTTAGCATGTAACAAACCCAGGGTGTTTGTGTTGTGTTCCCCCAGGGGCTCCTCCTCACTAACATTCATTAACAGAGGGACAGAGGTGAGGGTTAGAAGACCCGCTGTACAACATTGTCTACCTGCTGTGGTTTTGTACCACTGTGTTTTGTATTGTACGAGCTGGTGTGAACACACACACAGAGCGGCAGGTTGTAATTTAACAGGTGCTGTGGCTGCAGGCATCAGGTATCACTGTATCCCTCTGTGTGTGGGACAGACAGAGGAAGAGGGGAGAGATACTGCTTCGTGAATGTACAGCTTTACTCATTTCGCAAAATAAAAGCATAGAGATGAGGAACTTGATATTAATGAGCAACGGAAACGTGTCATCACCTATTGTCTTGTAATGTAACTGAAATGTTAAGGTACTTACACCATTCATTTCTCCATTCAGATTGTTACTGTACACATCATATGATCAGGTAAAATATGGTTGTTCTGAATGAAACTATCCATCAGCGTCTAATGAAGTTCAAGCAGTAATATTCAATGTTTCATAATATGTGGAATGATATGAGAAGATAAGTCTGTAATAATAATGACAAAGGTGATGAATGGTTGGATGATAGTACACTGCATGATGAATATACAACTCTGAAGGGTTTGAAAGAATTTCCCTTTTACTTAAAGGGTGATTTTGTTGGAGGGAAAACAAAAACAATGGTGACAAGTGGTGCAGCAGATGTTGTAAAGTACTTGTTTTTACTCCCTTGTATGTCTTAGGCTTCAAGCCATTACCGGCTTTGTGCAATGCTTTTACACAGTGAGAAGGAGTAAGGTTAGGGTCGGACCATAACCTGCACAGTCAGGCAGGTTTGAATCAGCTTTTTACGGAAATATTGTGGGTGGCAGACGAGGCGGGTCAGTGACAAGGCTGTGTTCCGATAACTACAAATCAGAGGAAAGATTAAGTTCGCCAAAGTGAGCTCAATGCGTACAATTTGTTGATTTAACCTTTCAGTTACAGTTCAGAAGAAGTACTTGTTGTAGATTACCGCAAATGTCTCTACTAATCCTTCATTCATAGCACAGAAAACCACGAGATTTAGATTTAAGCTGAAACAGGAAGTAGTTCTGTCAGGTGTAATAGATCGTGCTGTATTGGTAAAAAAAAAAAAAGTTGGGTAAACTATAATTTTCGGGCAGCTCTATTACGCCGTTATTTAAAAAGTGTCACCCAAATACAAGACTATATATAGACTAGGAGACTAGATTAACTGAAATTGAATCATACAGCCCAAGCATTTTATTCTTATTTTTGTTATTTCTACTGATGTGGGTTAAACAATGATGGAATGTAACTAAATACATTTAGTCAATTACATTTAGTCAGAAACTACATAACTTGAGTGTTGCAAATTCATGTTACTTTATACATCTACTCAATTAGAGTTCAGAGGCAAATGTTGTACTTTTTATTCCACTTTTACAATCTATCTAGCTATAGTTGCTAGTTACTATACAAACTAAGATTTTTGGATACAAAACATATTAAGAGACAATACAATCCAGATTTTAAATGAATGCATGTGTAATAATAACACAACAACATAGACAGAGTGCATTCGTTGTGAAAATGGCCAAGTACACGCCCACACACAAAACATTCTGCGAAGAAGCACAGAGAAATCACCCGAGTTTACCATTACGTCACAAACCAACAGAACTACGCACACAGCTCTCTGTTGTCCTAGGTTACAGCGTCTCACATCGGAGGAACATCTGATCTGTGTATGGATGTTAACAGTAAAAAGTCAACCATATGTCTTTGCCCCGTTTTGATGAGCTGCTGCATCACATGGAGCCGTTCACACAGCATACAGGAAGAACCCACAGGAACTTTGGTCAGTTAACAACAGAGACTGGACTTTGAGAGTGTGCAGTCAGCGAGGGCTGTACGCTAAGGAGACAGGGAGAGCAGGGGTTGGGTGCCAGGCAACAGTGAGAAGGGGCCGGGGGCAAGATGAGGTTGTGCTCTGAACGGTCATATAATGCTCAGTAAACAATGGTGATGAATTTGCCTTAAACTTATTGGACATTAACAAGTGCGTAAACCACCATAAAAAGGTGCATAAACACTATTTTGTATTTGTACCTAAACTGCGTTTTCACCCCATTATTGCCGATTATTTCTCTTTCATACATTTCGATAAACCGGGATTTGATCTCAGCAGTTTTCTTGATATTATTTGGTTAAGGCCTATTGAATTGCTGATCAAATAAAATGTGTGCAATTAGTTGTAGCTTTTGTTTAATGGGCTCATCCAACAATCAAGTAGGCTGTTATTCCATGTAGCACTGATAGATGCCTCTAGAATTGGTCAAACTCCATAAATCCTTCATTACATTAGTGCAACTCAAATGTGTCTCTTCTTTTGAGTGTCCCTGCCTGATGACATCATCAGAATTATCTTCTGAAACTTGACAAAGCCACATCCACGTCCACAGGTGATATTTTACGTGTGCAGGCTGAGGCTGTTCCAGTTTTGTCATTATTTGTGCACAGCCAAACTCTCCAGGGAGCCGGAGTGTCACCAGTTGAGGTTGCGGGGAAATTTGGGATGTGACATCAAAGCTTAAGGAAGTGCAAGAGTGAGATGATGAAGATGCACATAGAGACATGAGGACAAACGCGTGGTGCAGGTAGTTTGACGGAGGCCGCCCACCTCACCCCACATACACTTTGTTCACCTAAACAGACTCTCCAGTTGTCTCTCACACAACAAAGATACCTGCTCCGTCAGAATGCTCAGAGGGTAGCCAGGAGAATCAGTCTTTGTGCAGTAACACAGCATCTTATCTTAGATTACGTAGCTACATCTTTTGTGTTTGGTTTCAAGTGATATTGTTCTTGTGGTGTTTTTTTTTTTAGAGATGATACATATATCATTGGGACTAAAGAGTAAGAGCGACTACAGTCGGGTTGAGCAGTCTAGTGTCTGATTTGATTGAACAGCTTGACTCAAATACATCGCTTCCTCCATGATAATGTGTGGTATGGCCACATTACATACGTTTCATCATCTGCTTATTTTCAAAAGGGATATATTTGATGTCTGAAGCCTAGAATTGAAGGACTGACTGCATGAGCATAGAACGTTTCCACATGTGAAGCCACTTTATTAGTTATAAACCAGAAAACAATTATAAACCATTACTTTTTCCCTCAAAGTACCGAGTATGCTTTGCGCCTAAAACCTTTAACCCACACCCATTCCACAACCTTTATTGCAAGTTTATTATTGTTACAAAAATGATGAAGGCCTGCTATTCCTACTGTAGTTGCATTAGGGACAAATGACCAGTATGTTTTTTTTAGGTTGGTGGATTGTTGGTTCTGTGATGGGAATAAAAAAATGAAATGCTAACAAATGCTTTATTCCCTTCCCATTTCTACAGCCAACAAAGGTGTAAATCTTCATTTGTGTACTTAATTAGAAGAGGCATCGTTTTCCCTGTCGAACGGAGGCATGTGTGGGTGTGTGCATGTTGCATGGAAGACAATTCTGCCACTTGCACAGTACAAAGATGGTTTCTCTCCTGTGTAGTTCAGGAGTTCAGGTAGATTCAGGAACAGTTCTTGTTGTTTGGAGGTAGGGGCTGGGTTGGCAGGTGACGTAGGTGGTGGGTTGGTGGTACCAGAATGGTAAAGTCCTTCAGCGTGGAGGGGTGCTGATGATGTGGCCCATATTTTCTGGAGGATTGGGGGTTCAGTGTGTGTGTGTGTGTGTGATGTACAGTCCTTGTTTGGAGGTGGAGGGGTGTGGTGCAGTCTTTGCTTATGGAGATGGAGATCCATTAATGGTGGTAGTGGGCTGCGTCCATACGGACCGCCATCCACCGAAAGAAGCCTGATCTCTTTGTCCCCTCTTTTCAGTTTCTTCAAGTTGCTATATATATATACTTACTCAAGGTTTATACTATTTATAAGTCAACCTGACCTGTTGGGGGTTTACTAACAAATGTGGTTGTCTTAGTTTCATTTTTTTTAACTATTATCATTTAAATAACTTTAATAGACATTAAACATCTTTATTTTATTTATTTTTTGTCTTGTGCTTATTTTCATGTGAATTTTCTTACATTTCTGAAAGTGCAAAGAACATTATAATTGCTAATTTTATACAAATAATACATGAACATTTCCAGCTTTCTGGCATTGTTTTGCACCTGCTGCTCTTTGATTTTTCCGCAGCCCTCTTTTTTCTCTCTCTGCTTTTTTCTCTCTTAATACCATCTGACATTCCGTACCTGCAAGCAGATGCGGTATCACCTGTCGTCAATTCGCTTCTTCTTCTGCAACATGATCTGATGTGTCTCTCAAACAACAAAAGGGAACAGAGGAAACGAAGGGGGGAGGCGGTAGAAGGCGGAGGGAGGAAAGGATGAGGAGGACGGGAGGCTGGGCTGCAGAGCGGTATCTCAGACAGTCCAGCACTTTCTTTGTTATCTGCGCTCCGTGAGGGAGAAAAGCATCCTACCTTCTTTATTATCATCGAGCATTGATAAGGACGGCCCTGACTACTCATCTCTGCACAAAAGCGAGCTGATACCTCAAGGCCGTGTGTGTTTGTGTGCGTGCGCGTGAGAGAGAGGTGCAAGCCCAAAAAACACCGGGGGATATCTTTTCCTTTCACCTTCTCATGAGATAATAGTGGTGTGATTTTGTCGGCTCCAGTTCACCTCAGTACAATGGAGCTCAATAGCATTTGGATGGTGGTATTCAGTGTACCAAAAAGTAAATAAATACAAAAGTAAGGCAATTGCTCTTTCCAAATACAATGGTATGAATTCTCAAAATAAACCACAGACGTTTTTTGTCCAGTTCCATCCTCCCCTGTGGAGATGAACTGTGTGGACACTTGAGTGTGGATACAAAATTTTAAATGATATTCGGGTTGGGTTTGGTCTGTCAACTCAAATTTTCTCTCTCGCAATTACTGAAAACATCAGGCTCTGGTCGGGTTCAGACACAACAAAACATGCTTGGTTAAATTTCTCTCACCATCGGTTCACACATAGAATTGCGGCCCGAGCTGCACCCTAGTGGACAAAAAAAATAAAAAAAATAAACATAGATAGATTCAATAGAGAAAAACAAAGCTTGACAAGGTCTGATCTACTGTGATTATGCTATGTCTTAGCTTTAGGAAGCCTTGGTGAAAAAACACACAAGAGTTGGAGTTGACTTCATGCGTATCAAATAAGTCATATTCTTGTTTTTGCAGCGAGCAGAACAAAACAGGATAACAATAAAGAGATAAAAGTGAGATAATGATAATATACAACCTTTCATGTTCATGTCCCAGGAGAAAACTTGATCATTGATACCGCTCTGGTGCATGCTAAGCTTGGAGGAGATTAGCTCTAGTTTAGCATAATGACTTGAAGCAAGAACAAACAGGCAGCTTGGCTCTCCCCAAAGTTCAAAATGAATAACTACCAACCTCTTTAGTGTGTTAAATCCTCTCGCAGTTTTTTTGCAGAAATCACTCATTGAAAATTGTGGCACTATTGTTTGTAAAAACCAAAGGAATGAGGACCAAGTTAGTGAGCATGATTTCCAAAATGTCATGTAAGATTATTTATATTTCACCCATTTTATGGAAGGAAGTATGTTGCAGTACAGATGAAATGTGAAAGTTCCACAAAATCCTTAAAAGCGCCTGAACTGTTGCACATCATGCACATGGGGCATTTTTCTCATGACGCATATCTGCAGAAATTTCTGTTGCTTCTGAGAGATACTGGGAGATAGTTTGTTGTAATCATTAACTAAATGCAACACTTGATTTGAAGAAAAGTGTTTCAAATTGTGTGGCCAAAATCCCCAATGAAACATACATTTCATCCTGACATATGGTGTTTTTGGGTTGATGTCATAATTTTGATGTGCATTGCTGGGTCTGTGGAAGAGGGATTATCGTCTCATCGCACTTCTACACAAGTGATTTTGATGTTGGTGACCATGCAAGTAGCAAATGTGCTGTTTCTTCTGTGTTGTCAGGCCCTGACCTTTACAGTCCTCATTAATTCATGATGCCGCCTTGTGTCCCCCCTGCATCTTAATTTAGAGGAACAGCCTCATCAGATGTGTTAAATATAGAACGCTGAAGAACAAGAGTGTAAGTAGGAGTCATGCAGCGGATAGAGACAACAGAGAGATAATTCAAGCTACTCTTGTGTTGTCCCCAAAGTGAAAAACCAAACAACCTTAAAAATGTCAACTCTCCTTTCATTCCGGTGGCATTTTCTCAGTTTGTTTGTCTTTGCTTTCGCTGAGGTTATCTTTCTCTGTCTCGCTATCTCTCCCTGTCTTCTGTTCACAATTCCCTACATTCATTGTCCATAGATACTCCCTCTTCACTGGCTTCACTTCCTTTATAGTTCAGGGGTTCAGCAATCTTAGGCACTGTGTGCCATCATTGTCGCCATAATCATTGACACACAGGCGATTTTCTGTTAAAGAAATGTTCAAAGGTTTTGCCGTCACGCAGCCTGTATTATTTAGCTTGATTGATGTTAGCACCTCCCAGCCACTAGGTGCCAGTAATGCACCATAGGCTGGATGCCAATCGCCATTAAATAATAAGAAGAAGACGCCTCCCAGCCGGCGCAGCTCGCATTTTCCCACCTGAGTCTCCGTGAAGTGCAGCCGTTCAGGTGTATTGATGATGGCAACCCCGCTAGCTAAAAAAAATATTTCCGTCCTCATGGGCAGAAGACTATGGCTTTGTTTTTCATAAGGAATAAGGTTATGTTTTGAAAATGTTGTTTGCCAAAATGTCCAGTGTTAAGCGCCACTTTGAGACAAAGCACAAAAGAAGTTTCAAGGATCAGGCAGACAAGGGAGAATCAATCAAACGTGCAGTGTCCAGGTATGGGAAGCCAACTCTCTCAAAGTCTTTGCCACTGCCAAAAACCATGCAACTGAAGCAAGCTTTCGCATTGCTCACTGCATTGTGAAACATGGAAAGCCATTTACTGATGGCGAATATATAAAGGAGGCTGTCCTCTCTAGCTCAGAGGTTCTGTTTGAAGGACTACCAAACAAAGAGACAATCAAATCAAGAATCAGAGACATCCCCATAGCAGATCAAAGTGTTGAGCAACGCATCGGAGAAATGGCAGAAAATGTCAGGGCGCAGCAAACAGCTGGGATAAAAGATGCCGTGGTATTTAGCATTGCACTTGATGAGAGCGTTGACGTGAACGACGTACCACGCTTGGCAGTCATGGCAAAATACTGTGATTCGACTGTAAGAGAGGAGCTCTGCTGTTTAAAGCCAATGTCCGACACAACAAAAGGTGAGGACATAGCCAGGGTGTTGATGGGACATTTTGAGGAGCGAGGGATTGACATCGGTAAGATTTTTGCAGTAACAACAGATGGCGCCCCCCGCCATGGTCGGGAGACAGAGGAGAGCAGTCAGATTAATAAAATAGTCGGTCAAAGTCAGTTCTTAATGGGTAATGGCTACAGTGGTAAAGATTATTAACTTTATAGTTAAGCGATCTTCACTGACGCACCGACAGTTCCAGTCGCTGCTCGGGGAAATGGACTGCGCGTACAAAGACATCCCTCTCCACTCAGCGGTTCGCTGGCTAAGCTGCGGAAAAGTTTTGGAGCAGTTTGTCGGCTGCTTTGATGCCATCAAGGCCTTCCTGGCTGAAAAGGGCCAAGACTACCCAGAACTTGAGCACGAGAAGTGGGTTGTGAAACTCGTACAGGGCAAACTTTCTTGGACATGTTCGACACATGGACGGCTTTTGTCAGCAAGTTAGCAATGTTCTCTTTCTTGATCAAGCCCGACAGCTTGCATGGACATGAATTTGATTTATCTCTGATAGACTGGTTGGATACACAGGGCATGGAAATGCAGCTGATTGAGCTGAGGAGTTCAACACTTAGTCCCCACTTTCTCATCCAGACAGATACATTTTAATATTTTCCTTTATACATGCATGCATTTCAAAATCTGATGATTTGGCCTTTGACTGAGCGTTTGCTTAAACGATATAGCAGTGAGTAACCTATGTCAGAATACTGTGAAGCTGGCTAACAAGTATCTATCAGGTGGATAAGTGTTATGGCAACCGTCACAATTTGACCAAGGTAAGCCCCACAGTGGTAGATGTTGAAAACCCTTCACTTAGACCTATCAGTAGTTGCACTGATCGTTTATTGGGTTCAGGCAGGAGCTGTATGCCTTGTGACCATCAGTGTTGTAATGACTGGATGTTGGCACAAAACGGGCTAATTTCAGTGTCACTTCTGCTGCCATTATCACAGGGGACAGTCCTGGTCAGACAATATAGTCTGCAATTAGTCAAAGACTGTTAACGTTTCCTGTAAAGGGTCTGATTGTGATCGCTCTTCAACCTATCGTTTGAATGAGATGGGCTTGACAGGCAGATGGACACATTAACTTGTGTCTTTCTTGCTGTGCTTTTTCCTCTGTCTGGCGGTACATTGCTGTCTTTCACACTGTGAGCCGGAGTCTCGAAGTAAGATGGAGCAAATGAGCTCTGAAATACCGACTCCTTGGTAAAACACACTCGCCGTGACCTTTAGTTAACGGACAAATTGAGCTGCGGCCAGAGTACCCTTCCGACTCTCGAGTGAACACTGCTTGACACTGCGAGGGAGTATGTGTGGATGTATATAATTGTTTGAGTTGGTATAAGTGTGAAAGAGGTGATGTGTTGGGAAAATGTATTGATTAATGTGTTTCCTTATTATTTTGTTAATTGTACTTATTTTTGGTCTATTGGTGTGTACGCTCAAAATAATCTTCTAGGTTTGCTGGCACCAAACAAAATGGGTTGTTCATTCCATTATCTGTGAGCGACTTGCAGACGCTTGCAGTCAGCGGATGACCTTTACTTCTGATTCAGTTAGACGCTGTGTTTGCGAGTGTGGGAGAGCGAGAGAGGTTGCTGTAGAATCAGTGAGGACTAAGCCAGAACGCCATTTTGTCTGAATGTTGTTTAATATATAGTCAGCCTTAAATGAGATTGTAACATTTCCTTATCATCTACTACAGGAAACCAAATTTGATTCCCTCAGCAAACTGAAGCACAGCTTTTAGCAGCTAAGCCTATAGCTTTAGGTCCACTCTTCTAAAGCACCTCAAATGAATGTGGGGAAAGCCGATTGTTGGGAAATGCTTTCACCGTTGAATTTAATATTATTTTTACAAACTGCCAGGACTTAAGCAATGCGTGTCAACAAATTGTACAAGGAATTGATTACTTGGTTGTGTGGCAATGGGAGAAAATGACTGACCAAATAGATGTAAGTACATGGTATGTAACGTACGTAGCTTTACACTAATAACAACCATGAGCTTGAGGGTCAGGAGATAGAGGAGGGAGCCAATACTGTGGGTCTGTGTTTGTGAGCTGCTGCAGTGAGGCTGTCGTGTCCATTCACTTTGACCTCTCAGTGGATGGAGTATTTAGAGTAATGGGTGTTGTACAGTGGTGTCACAACAACATCTTATGTACTGTTAAAAAAAAGACATGAATGCCAGAAAATGTCCACACGCTGAGGTTTGGAGTTTGTCTGTGGTTTTCTCCTTACATATGAAGAATGCAGCAGGAGAGTTTGCAGTTATCCTCTCTGGAGCGTCAGGTATGGGGTGGTGCATACTTCCGCTGCAGAGATTATGAAAGCAAAGAAAGGAATATTCAGCCTTCATTTGTAATTGATGTTTGAGTTGGGAAAAAGTTGAATGTCAGCTTCCTCATAACTGCAGCAAACCTCTTCAATTAAACCTCCTTAATTATACTTTCAGGATCAGACTGTACTGCGTTTATAGCTTTTTACCAAAACACAGATGTCCTTCCACTCCTTCAAAAAAGCACTGACAGTGGAGTGAGGAGCATAGGAAATTGCAGGAAATTATACAAGTCCACTTTTGTTGTATGAGCAGCAACATGCAGTCCTTGGACATGTATTATTGTTGCTGACAGGGTTTTCTGTACTTTACTTATGATTTTTAGGCTTTGCATTGGATACAGAGTATTTAACATTCTAATCTGTTTTAATTCCTGACGAGAGACGCAGATTTCCTATACTGAGTAACCACCAACCAGAAAAACTCACTCACTGTCTGTTTTTTTTTGTTAAATCACTTCTTTAAATATACAATTTCAGCACTTTGAGGTTCAGGTCATGTTGTCATATTCATTTCAGAGTATGTTGTCATACTTCATCTAATGCTTTACTTAGTAAGAAAGAGCATGCATTCTTTTTTTTAATGTTTGAATACTTTAGACATGATAGTTGATGTGTGCCGAGTGTCAGTCCCTGAGATGAAGCATGTAATTATACTTCAAAGGAAACGGAACCAAGTCTGCGAAGACGCCCCACTTGTCTGGCTGACAGCACACACTGTCATATGTGACAACACACCCTGACACCAACCAGGTTGTCACAAGACGTGAGGCGGTCTTTCATCTGTAATTTCAACTTCAAATTCTCGTAAATTATTATGACTTTAGAAATGCCATTTTAGAGAAACCCTTTTTTTAGTATATCAGTATTTATATAGTGCTGTGAAATACACTGGTCTCCTGCGGAACACGTCTCACGGTGGCTGCTGACAAGTTAAGACACAGCATCCATGACGTGAATTTAACAAACATGCGCCGGTTCTACATACGCACACTTGTAGTCTTACACACACACACACACACACACACACATGCACTGATCAAAGACCACTTTGTGTCCATTTCCCTCCCCCCGAGCAGTTCCTCTCCTCCCCAGTCAATTTGACAAATCCATTAGGGATCCATTACAGAGACTTTATGAAAAGCAGCTACATTATTTTTTCTCCCAGCACTGAGAGGAACATCATAAATAAACCCAGTGATGGTAATGACAGTCCTGAAGGGGGTTTAAGTAAGATATTTGTGTGTGAGTGCATCTGCATGTGCTTGTGTGCACTTTGTGCCTGATGTGTCATATGTCTAGTTGTGACAGCTTGTTTTTACTTAAGTATGTAGTATTTTTATACTTAATGTGAAGAGTTTAGATTTGGTGAATAACTGTAAATGTTGTTTCCACCCTGCTGTGTCTTTCACTTGACTTATTAAAGCTAATATGATGCAATATCTTGACATCTCCCATCTCATTTATATGTGCATTGAATCTGCTAAACTGTATAACTTATTTGTATGTACCATTTCTATACGTTTGGTGCTTATCTTTGACAATACTTCTGTGTTGTATACTATACCGTGTAGTATGTGTATCAACCAGAGTACCAATATACAAAATATGTGTTTTCTATCAGGCCTTCAGTCACCTGCAGTCTTTTTTTTGTCACTGTAGTGTCGATGGCCACAGCACGAAACACTATGAGAGAGATCCACATGGTGCGCTCACAACAAAGAGACTACTTTCCTTCGTGTGTGTATACAGAAAGGTGACGTTGTCCTCTTTAAGCCTGACTGGCAGTTGAATGGGGCCTCTCTCTTTCCCACTCTGCGCCACCATCACATTGGTGAGCAGTTACTCAGTGAGACACGCCACCTGCGTGTGATAGTCCACAACTTAAACTGTCAAAACCAGGCCCAGAGTAAAGAGTAATGGCCACTACAGTTAAAGGGACATTAAAGTCATTAAAAAACAGCCATCGTCTCTAATATTCAATCAGAAAACGTCCAGTTGTTCGTCTGTGTTTCACTTCAGTGAGTGGAACTATGCAGTCAGGGCTCCGGTCAAGCAATTGATAGGCATTGTTTTCTGTACAGTTTAGTCTGATAATAATAATAATAATAAAAATAATAATACATTTTATTTATAGAGTGCTTTTCACAGTATTCAAAGACAATTTGCAAACGTTAAAATTAAACAGAAAAAGCTACACACTAAAATCATAGAGCACACAACATACATCACACATTAAAAGCCGTTCTGAAAAGGTGAGTTCTGATTTGTGATTTGAACAGTGTGAGATTGGTGCAGTCTCAGATGTGTTTGTGGAGAGAGTTCCAGAGGGAGGCTGATGGGGTATTTGTATTATCAATATTATCATTATGATTCTTGTTGTTGTTACTATTATTATTAGCATGTGCTGGTATCAATAATAGCATCATTACTATAATTATCAATCATATTATTTTCATAATGACAACCAGTCTGACAGAGCTTAATATGATGTTTACAAAACTGGTCCTGGTGCTGGTCCGATGTCACTGCTTCTCTTAGCCATTAGTTTAGATGTTGGACAGATATTAAGAATGTTCTGCAGATTCGTCCATGGGGACATAATTCACAGAGGAAGGAGTGATAAGGAATAATAATAATGAAGCATGTTGACCAGCTGATTGGAAGGACGGCACACATGCTCTCCAGGTCAGGTGAAATCTATATTGTACCTTTTTAAAAGGAATTTGAAATAAACTATCAAAAATATTGGCAATTGGTAAAGTGACTGTGTCGTCCACATTCCTCCACAGAGATCTTCTCTAAAGGTTCCTTGTAAAACTAGACCTTCACTGTGTGGCTTCACCATCGCTGCTGCTCAATGTGGTGTGAACTCATTTGACTCGGAATTCCTCCATTCAGTTTGATCCTTCACAGTGTGAAAGGAAATGCTCTCAATGATAGACACATGGACACACACAGGCAGCACTTGCCCGGGCTGTGTGGAGAGAGAAAGAAAAAAATTGGATTCGAGATGAAGTGGCGTTCTTCCAGAAACCAGAGCTGCACTGTCAAGTTAGAGTATACACAGATACACCCAAACCCACAGAGGTAGACTTGGACAACTACCTCTGTGCATGGAAATGTGACAGGCCAATGACATGTCAAAGGTGAATAGGTAAATAATAGAGTCTGACAGGTGGGAAATTTATATTTCTGTTAAAACTGGGAAGTGGCGCTCTAAAGGCAATCTCACCTCACTGGTTTTGAAAAGACCTGCCATAAACAGGAAGTGGGTATTAGACAAGATGACAAGCTGTCACAAAACTTAGCTCAGCTGTACTTTATGTACAAAGAGGGAAGACCTAAAGGTGCATCTTCTCGCCACATTACTCAAAGATGAGTTTTCATCTCCTGTCTCAGTCCCCCGCCATCTGCCCAGAAGGAAACCCAGATGTTTTATCATTTTTCTCTCCTCCTTCCTCACTTGCGCTTCAGCTCTGTCAACGTCCCCTACCCTAACATCCTCATATGCCACATACTATTACAGTTCCTCCAAAATAATGTCAAATGTACACCTCCCTGGGGACTTTCTTGCTGCTTTTATTTAACTTGACAAATAGCTCGAGTCAGATGTTGTGCTATGCTGGCTTAGCAGTGATAGAGCACCAATCAAATGTGTACAAAGCAGAAAAAAATCACATTTGGTTCATAGTGCACACATGGTTTGTGCAGCTCGTTCACAGGCGTCATCTTCATAACAAAGGTGGAACACGGTTATTTCATTTATTGTCAGAAAATCAAGTGTGAGACTGTTAGAAAAAACAAATAATCAAACTAGAAATAAAGGAATCTGTTCATGGATCTTTTCAATGACCACTCACCCAATCGACTTCATCCTTTGTGAGTGTTAAACTGAGGACCTGAGGAAATGAAGCGTCGACAGCAACGTTTTTTGGATGAGAGGTTTCAACACACGGAGAGAGATCCCTCCATTTTTTCTGACTGTAACCTGCCTTTGCTGTTACGCTGGTAACCATGTTTAAGACACAACTTTTTGATGATATCAGTGATGACAGCCTGATGGGCCCAGCACTACCACTAGTAAATAAATAAATGTGAACAGTTTGGCACCCGCGGATAATAGACTCTGCAGTTCCTCCCAGCCCTGTGTTGCATTTCAACTTCCTGTAGTTTGTTGTTTTGGTTTCACAGCACTCAAATGGAACTGTTTTGGTTCAGTCTTGCTGCTCTCTTCAACCTCGTTTCCTGCAACAGCCATGGCAACAATGGCAGCAGGTTTTCGACACACCCACTGTACACAAGGTGACTGGCACCAACACAATTCTTGGAATCTGAGAGGTTAAATAACCACAGAATGTGTGTAGCGTTAGGCTATAATAGAAACACAAATGCATCAGATGTGTGATATGTGTGCTCGTAGTATTGAACGCAGCGATTGGCTGGCGTACCTGTTTGTCACTATCCGACCTGCCTGCCTTCACACTCCCTCCCTGTGCTCTCACTGCACATGACTAAAATCTTCAGCCCGAGAGACAGAGGTGATAGCCAGAGGTTAGCGACCATGTTGAGGAAAAGTCGTCTTTTAGCAGTTGTCGGGCAGTGCGAGTTCATGTGTTTTGGGGCTGTAGCTTTGATGAGAGGGCTGATAAAGTCATGTATCAGTGTAGCCTGCTCTTGCTAGTTTCTCCAGGATTAACTCTAGCTTTAATGTTGATGTTGGAGGGTAGGATCTGGGGGTGGGTGATAGGGTGCACTGGTATTATTAACATTGTCTTCATTGTAAAATGTCTTCCATTGTTGTGCAATTCAAAGGCATGTGGGCAGTTTTTATATATTATAATGTGTGATAATCTGCAGAAAGAACTTATTTTCTATGTGTCCCTGCTGGCCCTGTTGCTCTAACCCACACACACACTGACAACCACATTTATTTTCTTATTAATTAGTTGGACTGCAAGTCCGGAATGCTTCCAGTAACTTTAACCCTGATGTCCTGGCTGTGCCTGTGCTGCGAACTGTGTGTGCACAAATTGTTGGACTTCTTTCAAAGTGTTTAAGGGAAAAGTGTGGCTCATAAATTCTACAGTGAATCAAACAAACAAAAAGTAATCCCTTCAAGTACTGGACAGGAAGTCATAACTTCTGCAATGTTGGTGTTTGTTGTTAAAGTGCAATGTGGGCGCAGGCCAACGGGAGAGTAAAACGGGAAGACACTCCAGCATTATTCTCCAGTACATCACAAGACGAGCTGATGTATAACGTGTGTTCTGCCCTTATCTCAAAGCATGGGGGGTAATAATTTATATTTAATAAATATATGCAACAGAAACCTCAATGTCAATTGACAGTTAATGTTGGCATGTATTCAAATACAAAGTCTGGATGGGGTGTGGAACAGAGATTCAAGTTATACTTGAATCAGAAGAAATGAAGCTCTAACACATGTTTGATTTTCATCAGACATACTCGAAAAAAAGTGACTCTAAATTTGATAGTATGTCAACGTATACAGTTGCATTGAACCCCTTGTTAATTTGTGCTTATCTCATCAAGCAGATTATAACAATTACCATGCCATCACAATGTCTCCGTGAAGCTGCTCTAATGAGCACCACTTAAACACTAACATAATGTGATTATGGTTAAATGTTTTTCTACACTGTCATAATGACGCCTTGTGATGCATTAGAAATGAAAATTCAAATGACACGGTCTGTATCTATTTGTTAATTTGTTTTTTTTCAATGGACGTGAGGGGCTAATAGCAGTTTTGCATGATCAGCAAAGTATATATTCTACTTCTTTTCCTGTTGAAGGTCTCTCTCTTTTGTTTTGCCTTTGCTCATTGTTGTTATTCTCCCAGCTTCCCTGGATCCTGCTGCAGAGCTCAGGACCTCTGACATCAGATGTATGAGACTGTCAGTGGACTCAGCAGGACTGGCGTGGATACCCAGAGCTCATGTGGTGTATGTCTTTGTGTGTGTGTGTTTTATTGCACTGTGCATACATGCAGCAGTGTGCACACATGCTGTAGATATGTGCGTGTGTGTGTGTGTGCGGTCGACGGCTGGCCACAGGGTGTGTAATCATCACTTGCACCTCAGTGTGGGAGTAACAGGTCAGGGTTTGGAGCTCTAAGATGCTCTGCTCCACCTCCAGCACCACACATTCAACTGACACCAGTGGATTAAGCCATAGTCATCCCAAGGAGACAACCCCCTGCAGTGCATTTGCATTGTTCTTACCATTAGATCCATGTACACAGAGGAACTGTGTACAGTGTGGGTTTTACTCTTTGTTTTCCAGTGGTTCCAGGTGCATTGAGGTTTTATAGCTGGAATCATTCCTCAGTGGTTGCAGAAATAATCTCTGCGGTGGATTTAACTCTCAGCGATGGCACCAAGAAGCCAGATTTGTCATTTGAAGCAATGCTGCTGTGCTTCCCTGGGCAGTACTTAGCACACTCCATAGCACAGTTAACACAGTTGGCAAACTGAAGTCCGCCTCCTTCAGTTTGCATATGGGGCTTGTTGGGGACCAGAGATCCCCAGGGAGCAGCCACAGTCTGGTTGCCACTATGGTCCAAACCAGGAAGATATATCAAAACTGGA
The DNA here is from genome assembly GCF_022539355.2 of Hippoglossus stenolepis. Classification (NCBI taxonomy): domain Eukaryota; kingdom Metazoa; phylum Chordata; class Actinopteri; order Pleuronectiformes; family Pleuronectidae; genus Hippoglossus; species Hippoglossus stenolepis. Next base: position 25,856,473 of record NC_061496.1, on the reverse strand, counting down.
TGCATGCCTGCTAGTGGAAGTTTGTGCTGCTTATTCCCAAACCTACTACACACAAACAAATCTAACATCACAAATATTTACTTTTTATGGCAGCATTTACTGTGGACCTGTTGGATTTGATTGCATTAGATTGAACAGGTATCAACAAATATACACCAGAAAACCCATTGATATGAAAAAGAAGCCAAAAGACATAATACTCGTTGCATTTGATTATAAACAACAACACCACAGAACAGTCTAGAACTGACCCAAAGCTGCAGATTCAGTTGTCTCAACACCATCGCCCTATTACCTGGCATTCCCGGTGGAGAGGTAAAACTCCAAACTCTTGTGGTTGTCAGCCTCTTTGCCTTACATACCTCTCCTTGACCATATCAAGCCATTCAATTCACCCCAGCCTCCTGCAGCTGCACACTGATGCTTGTTCACTGCTAGTGCTGAATATAAATTGTATTTTCTTGCCAAGTTGGTGTTGAAAAATACCTACTGCCGTGCTCTATCGCCATGTTAATGTTGGTCGGCCCTTTTTGGTCCAGGCTGAACTATGTCGACAACTTTTGGATGGGTTGCCACGACATTTGAATTATATCTTTGGTGTCCAGGTAATGAACCTTACTGACTTTGGTGATCCTATAACATTTCCACCGGCACCAGCAGGTTCATATTTGCTGTTCAGACCACGATGTCTTGACAGATGTTGGATGGTTAGCCATCGGGTTTTTGTGCAAAGGTTCATGTTAGAGAACTTGAGGAAAGTTCATTCATCATTTTATTTGACAGTGCCAGGTAAGCTATCACCCACCTTTTGTGATTTTAACAAAGACAAATAAGCTAACGTCCTTATTTTAATAAGTTGCTATGGTGGGCGATGGTGTCTGTTTTAATCAAATATAGTTTAATCGTGTACCAGCTATCAAGAAAGTGTATATATACATGCACAATATAGTAAAATTCATTATTGTTTCAGTTGCAATACTTCAACATGCTGGCACAGCAAACTAAATGGTGATCATGGTAAACATTACACCTGAATATCAGCATTTATTCTATTTATTTATTTGTATATTTATTTGATTAGATTCGATTTGAATTTCCCCAAGGTGAGTTTACAAAATGAATGGACTTTATTGTGTACTGTTGGCTATGGTTATTTAGTAGGTTTAGATTCACAAAAATCCATTCATGTTGAATTAGGCGGGGGTAGGATGACAAATACCTGAATAATTCTTCATCTATGTTTTCTTTGCACGGTCAAACAGCCAGGTGCTCATCTGTCCAGAATACAGCTACTGCTGCTATGTTTATTACAATGACAGCAGCATGACTCTACTTGGTGCTGGCACTGTGGTCTCTTCCCCTCAGTCTCTATGGTAATGGATTGATTAATTCACAATTAGCTCCAGTGTTCAAAGTCCATCTTTGTCTGCTTCTGGCAGTGAGGAACATCTGTTCCATACACGCAGACACACACACACACATATATATTGCACACACACTGATGCTCCAACACATGCACACATGCCCACGTATACACAAACAAATTTAAACAAAATACAAAATATACACACAAGTGCGCACACACACACACACACACACACATGGAGCCTTTGTAAAATAGTGAAACATCTGCTGTTTGTTGTTCACAAATTATTGATAGCAGTAAACAGAAAGTTGAGGGGGAAAACAGGCATTTCTCATGCTGATGGAATTTTCACAACCTGTCAGCCCTTTCAAACCAACGCTTTGTTAGCAAGCAGGACGTCACGACAGCATGAGACGCAATGTCACTGTCTTCACCAAGTCTTCACCGTGCATTTTCCACAGCGAAGAAAGAGGCTCAGGGAGGAGGGGAGAGACGGCAACAAAGAGAAAACAAAGTGGAGGACGGGTGGAAAGTTTTTTTTAAGCCCTTTGGAAATGGTAAAGAAAACACCATCGCCTCCAGCCTAATTTTTGCTATGAATGCAAATTGTAACATTGTTTTAATGAAATTCTGACTGATTCAAAACTACATTTCCTATTAGTACTACTGCTACATTAGTAGTTATACATGACATTTCACTTGAGAGGTGTTTATTCTGTAATAAAGAGAAAACATTAACATTCCATCATACTGGCATCACTGTGATCTAATTAGTCAGAGAGTTAAAGCATGTAAATGACAGTCTCTATATGCCTCTCACCAGCTGTGCCCCTCTTACTCTACAACATGTGGCCCATAATGAAGCCAGATTAGTAGCACTTGTAAATAAGATGGATCAGCCCCGTATCCCAGGAATGGCACTCACAATTTATGATAGCACTCTGTGCAATTTATGCCCAGTGCCAACATTCATTGCTAAAGCAATGTTCGAGAGAGTGGCAGAGGTCCAGAGGTTGGCCGGATGAAGACCGTACCCTCCTGCTCCAGTGTGTCTTAGTGGGTGAAGCACAAGAGGCTTACTCTTCACTATCAAAGTCAGTCAAGGCTATGAGGCAGACGTGTTGAGAGCATGTGAGTTGGTACCTGAAGCCTACAGGCAGCGCTTCAGGAGGTTTAGGAAACAGGACACTTAGACTCATGTTGAATTTGTGCGTGATCTTGAGACCTGATATAACCGCTGGTGTGTTTCTTCAGAGATTCACACATTTAGAGACTTGTGCAATTTATTGATTCTGGAATAAATACAAAAATTTGTGCCTTACAAAATTGCCACAAAATTCCTCATGAGGCTGTTGTTTTGGCAAATGAATATGTCTTGACACACGAGTACATTCACTGATGAGATACCACAGGATTTTGGTGGTGGATCTTATCGTCATTCCTTAATAGCTAATGGTCCAGGATTTAAGTATGCCCCGTCCACCCGTGTTGCACATCAGTCTTTGTAAAAAATCTGATTCTAGCGCCAAGGTCATTGGAAGAATGAGTGTCCTGAGCTCAAAGCAAAGTCCAAATATAGCTTTCGGCAAGTTAGCTCTAATGCTTTAGCAGCTCCTGTATGTCAATCAGTTTGTGCTATTCCTGAGAGTGTGGTTCACTCCCACACTCCGAGTAAGAGGTCCAACTGTTCAGCATTTATTTCTACAGGGTTTGTGTCACTTCCTGGGTTGAATAAGAAGGTGGCTGTGACAATTTTGCGAGACACAGGTGCTTTAGACTCTTCTGTGCGTGAGTCAATCTTGCCTTTTTCTGGCCATGCTGATAACGGTAACTGTGTTGTTGTCCGTGGGATGGGCTTGACTCCTGTTGTTGTTCCCCTGCACAAAATGGATTTGGAGTCAGGCTTAGTGTCTGGTGAAGTGGCAGTTGGTGTTCGCCCTGAACTTCCAGTTGACGAGGTAGACCTGGTTCTGGGTAATGACCTAGCTGGCCATCGGGTGTGGCCTGATGGTCAGGAAGATGAGGTTCACCTGGGTGGCTGGTCTCGAGCCTATTTAACCGGCTGGCTCAGCCTCTTTCTCGCTCTCTCTCAGCTCCCAAATGTGCTCCTGGGTTTTGTGTGTTGTGTTCGTTTAACAGGTTGTATCTTCCGCTCATCCATGCACTGCATTATATTACTGATTCTTACTGACTTATTTGCATTTGGGTTTCTTTTTGTAAGCAGTTTGCTTTAATAAACCCACTCTTGTTTGATTTACAGCCATTGGTGTGTTCTCCCTCCAGTTGTATATTTGAACCGTGAGCCAGTTCGGGTCAATCCGAGATCCTAGAATCAGGACTTCAGGGGCACATTCAATCTCAAAATGTTTTGCAATGTTTTACTACAGTTTCTTGGTTGTATGACGTTTGCTATGCGTGTCAGGGGTGTTGCCCAATCAGCATCAACGTATATAAAGACTGCTGTATTAACATGCCAGTGCACACATAGGATTCTAAGGTTCTCAACAAATGTGGCAGCTAGGAGTGTAACAATTCTCCAAATCCACTGTTTGTTTCGTTTTTTAGAGGGGGGCGGGTGTGTAGGGGCTAAAAAAAGAAGAAGAAATAGTGGGGGGAACATTTCAATTACCAACATATGGAACAGTAAAGAGAAGGTAATTGAGGACTTGACTTAGTAGGTAAACAACAAAAGTCACACAAAACAGATAAAAAGTTTTTAAAAAAACTTTACAAACTCTGCTAAAGACAATATTGCAGTATAGAACAGGCCTTATCAGCAGTTGTGGAAGCTGTACAGATGCACAGGTCTGCATTTCCTGGCTGCAAAATCGATAATTAAGTTTTCGTATGATGCTGATGACAGCAAGACCATTTACGTTCTTGTCTTTTGTGTGTGTGTGTGTGTGTGTGTGTGTGAGAGAGAGAGGCTACTACCCATCACCTGAAGTTCTTTATGTTAACTTTTGATTTAACAACAACCTTGAGGTTCTGGTTTGACTACTGAATTTCCTTTTTTTAAAGTAGTCCATGGTACACAAATAAATACCAGTACTATACAGTATAAACCCGTCCATCTTCCGCTCGCTCTCTCTCTCACACTCACATTTATGGCCACTATGTAAAGACATAGCTCTGGCAGTAGCAGAACTGCAGCAGAGCGGCCAGTGTGAACAACAGACAACCGCGACACGCAGCCGCTCCGTGGCGCATCCGCAGCCAGTGTGTCCCGGGCGTAATGTAATGAGAACTCAACAGGCTGCACCTGCAACTGTGTCAGTGTGTGAGGTTGGGCAGGGAGACATGTCGCGGCTCCTTCCTCTGGACGTTCGGACCGCTATTTCAGATTTAAGATGGTTACAGCCGTAGTGGAAGCTGTTGCTCGGCGTTCATATCAGTTGAAGATGTTGGGAGCAGCTATTCCAGATGGCAAAGCAGAGACTGTCACATCAGGTGTATTTTGAAGTATGAAACATGTATTTAAACCCATGCCAAGAAAACCAAGAATTGCCTTCTCAGCTGCCATAGTTGCAATATGTGGGTATCACAACAGTGTGTCCAAACGCCATGCTACATTACATCCAGGCTGAAGGCAGCCCAGACTTTTAAGCAGGAACCAGAATTTATTTAATTTGTTTATTTGTTACCCACAACCTTTCCCTTATCAAAGTAAGGTAGCACTGGACTGGAATTTCACTACCCTTCCAAGTCGGTTGCTTCTGTAACCATAGTGACAGTAACATAGTAACATAATGGTATATTACACCGTATATCAGAAGAAAAAAAACATCTACGTGTTAAGTTACCTTTTAATTTAAATAGACTCGATTGACTTTTCTCCTTCGCTTGCCCACTTCCCTTATTGTAGTTGTCATGCATTGATGTTGTTGAAAGCAATTGGCACTCGAGGTTTTCTGGGCTTTTTGAAGATAATTGTATTGTTTGGCTCAGTTGGAAACCTCCCTCTCTGAAATTCTGCTCCATCTTCACCTGATTGCATTACATCACTACTGCAGATGTATCAGTTGCACATTTATGCTGCCATTCTCCTGCTCTGCCACATCCTAACAATGCTCTACTGGATTCACAACCTGGTCACTGGGGAGGTCACTGGAGTTCACCGATCTCACTTTTAGGTTAATGAAAGCAGTTACATCCGCTGGAAGTAGCCATTTGGATAATGAGTACGATCTCTGTGTCTCACCAAAAAAATCCAGATGAGTCAGACCAGGATGTTTTTCAGTAGTGAAAACTGAAGTGGTCGTCTGCACTTATGGTCCATCCACCTCAAGCTCGGAGATGCTTTTCCCGCTCACCACAGATGTAAAGAGTGACTCAGGTAGAAACAACTCTGGCCTTCCACCTGTAACCACTATCATCAACAAGGCTTTTCCATCCCAGAGCTCCCACTCACTTCATGTTTTTCTTGTTTTTTCGTACTATTGCGATCAAAAACTCTACAGAGACTGTTGTTTGTGAAGCTCTCTGGAGATCAGCAGTTGCAGAACTACTCAAACCTCTCTGACATTAACCCTTTAACAACCCTTGGTCAAAGTCAGCTGCATCACATTCCCCACCCATTCTGATGTTTGATGTGGAAATTAACTAAAGCTTTATTCATTGCACTGCTGCCGCATGATTGACTGGAAAATGTACTGGAAAATTGCATCCCAAATATATGATTATATATATACATATATATAATCCATATGATTGATGGCCAAGCTAAAAAGAAAGCCTCAAAAAATATCTAAAGTAAACATAGCTTTGCAAATACACTGTAAAACAATCCCAGGGCCATGCTTCAGGTATACCTTCAGGGACAAGTGTATGTTCAGAAAGGGCTGCATACAACGCACTTTGAAAAGCACTTTTGAGAATTCAAATTAACCCCCAAACTGAACAAACGCTTTAGAAGCCATGCTATACAGGAAAGGGGAAAATTCTCTCTCTTTTTTTTTTCAAATCTTCCTCTTGACGGTTGTTTACTCCTCAGCGATATCCTCTTGCTATTTTTGGCTTCTTTATCGACTCCTTCAACCACCTTTGTTATCTCCCCACTGTGCAAGCAGCAAAAGTGGCCGCCTTAAGTGTTCTTTGGTGCCATTGCTGTTGTGGAGCTTATTCCTGAAACAACCCAGGATAGAGAGGCTGTTTATGGTGTGGGGAGACACGCCAAAGAGATAGACCTAACCCCCTCTTACAGAAGAAATCCCTTAAGAGCATTCATGTGTATGTGCGTGAGTGCCTATTGTTTACAGTCCACAAAAGCACTACATGGAAATATGAAATTTCAGGAAGGTACGTCATTTTATTATTACCGAACAGATGCTGGAAGTAGAGTGAAAATTAGGATGAATTGCAGATTGAAATATTTTAAAGTAAATATTAGTTTTGCTAATTCATATGCTTGTTTTAACATCATTCTTCTACTTCACACTTGTCTCACTTTCTAAAAGTGATTCTCAACCTGGACGTCCCAAGTCTCAAGGGGGGCAGCAAGATAATATCTGGTGGATCCTACAAGGTTGATGATGGTTGCTTTTGTGCAAAGTGCAAACACTATAGGTAAACAACACTATACCAGGTCATGGACGGAGAAAGGATGTTCACCAAAGATCGATGTGTCGGGTGATGCACAGCTGCTCATATTTGAAGAATACACCTACAAGGGAAACGGGTCACTCACTGCAGGGAACTTACACAGGTAACACTTTTAACGAGCTAGACAATGAAATGCACAAAGAGTAATTAAGTTAGGAAAACTGTGTCAACATGTTGTGATGACATGTGTTGTAAGTATGCAGGGTATAGGAAATTGGCTAAATTTGTCACACTGAGTTAGTCACCTAGATTTGCAAGAATATCCAACCAGAACTCTGGGCTGATCTCCAAACAACAGTTAAAATAGTTACTGGAAATTGGATAAGACCGTGCATCATGACAGATTCACACAGAGGTCATGCACCTATCGGATAATCTGGAGCCATGCAGTGCCTATAGTCCCTTTTTTTGTACGGAGCAAAGGTCGTCTCTAACTGGTTGGGCAGAACAGTGGACCTCAGTCACCTCCATAGTAACCAGATGTGAATACAACCTTTGGGATGTGGGACAGCATGAGATCAGCATCTTGAATATTCAGTATCTTGTTGAGCCTAGTGATGTTGGCACCCTAATTTTTTTTTAAAATCCTTGTATTTTAGAATATTAGAGAGTGACTACCCACAGGCTGAGTAGTGTCAGGTAGGTTTGTGATGTCTGTGTCTTCTTTACCTCTGTATGAACTTTTGAACATAATCCTATGACATCATTCAAGCCCTTCGCCAATATCTTTCAGTAGGCTTAAAGACTCCGTATGTATAGCAGAAAGCAACCTACCATGTTGACATTTTAAGATATCTGCAACAAGGAGTGTTTAATTTACCCCCATCGGTTTCAAGCAGTTGTTCTCAACCAAAAATAGTTTGGTTTTTTTGACAAACGACATTAAGACAGAAGTAGTGTGATGTTGTTGTACTGTTGCAAAACCTTTATTAGAGACCACTGTTTGCATCCTATCTTTTTCTGGTCAAGAAGGGTTTCTTGACCATGACCACAATATTGCTCTAACTCTACACAGTTTTACTTGGCTAAACTAAACCAAACCTTCGATGGAAGCGGTCATAGATAAGAACAATTTTTGGAGATGGTCATTGGGTCATTCCGGAGAATGGTAGCAATCAATTTTGTCATTCAGGCATGGAGACTTGGTGGATGGTTGGACCCTCTAGTGAGTGGTGAGGCCTAGATGCTCTTCTACATCAGAGGAAACGGATAGGAATTGAACCACACCTCATAGTGTGGACAGACTTTTTCTATCCTTTAACCTTGATTTCCTCTCCCCAACCTTTTCCATCTCCTTGTCTCTCTGTTGGACACTGGGGGTTCTTAGGCATGTCTGTTGTTAATAATTCAGCCTGGGGGATGGATTTTGATCTTCATTTGTGGCAGGAAATGCCTTGCTCCACTGAACAATGCACTCACGCCCAGACCCCTCACAGATTCTTGGGGCAGAAAAAGGAAAACTCTTTTCCCCTCAGATAGTTGCTTTTAAATGCAGGGTGGAAGGAAATGGACAAGAAAGACACGGCACTGATTTTGTTTCTTTTCTTTGCAAGAACCAAAAACACAGGCCCCAATAAAGAAATGATAATCTCAGTTGAGGACGTTTTCAATGGACCAGCTACCAGGCAGTGGAAGAACATGGCTATTTATAGAAAAATCCCATTTCCAACTTTCACCACCTCTGGTATATCTGTGGGTCATTTTGCTTCATTTCCTCTCTCCACCTTTCTATATTTTGGTGTTTCCATTTCCCCCTGTTTCATGACACATTTTCATGTGGTGACACATTAGTATCCATCAGTTTTGAAGGGCAGGGCGATCAGGGAGACCTGTCGACTGCTATGTGTCGTACATTATAACACAGAACTCATTTCCTGCCTGGGTTTAACAATCTCTATGTCCTTTGAGAGGTGAGACTATATGAGAGACACATCAGGAGCTTATACGTGTTTTCTGTTGGAAGCTGGAAAGAAACGAAGACCAGAAGGAAGTGGGGAAAATCCATTTGTCCTCCAAAATATATGGTGATTGTGCTTGAGTATAAGCAGCAGCAATTCATTTAGATCTTAAACGACTGATTATAATTTCGAAGAATCTTAGATTTATTCAACTAATTCTAGTACATGCTTAATTAATAAGAAAATTAATTCATCATTACCTTCCTATATTAGAAATATGCCGTTTCCAGACATGAATTTCCACTTACTTCATACTAGGGGGCCAGGTGGAGAAAGTCCGCAGATAATCCAGAGGCTCTCACTCTGACATTTACCTTCACACAGGCGGCTCCTCTGGAGAAAGTGCATAGAATCTCTGGAGCTCAGTGCATGTCTGAAAGCAGCTATGCACTTTCTCATCTCATCCCTCTTTCGACAAAACTGGAGCCTGTTTTTGCTGTGTCTTCCAAACTGTTATAATATGACCATTTTACTATTGGCAACAGCCAGAGTGGGGCTCCTGGGAGTAAATGTAATATGTAATGGTGTTACATAATAACATAATGTGTCAATTATACTCTTACTTTTCGAATTAAATATATGTAATTGCCTCCTAATGTATTATTGTCGTTTAATTTCAAATCCTCTGTGTAGAGCAGTGGTCACCAGCCTTTTTGAGCCCAAGATCACTTTTTAATTCCAAACTTAAGCCGAGATCTACCATTACATTACATTTCATTAAAGGCTGAATGTACAAGAAATAAATATACACAAAGAAGGGCAGTTGTGCAACTTTTTCTATTCAATGCACAATATTCAAATTAATATCAATTCATATTTACAATGCATGTAGCATGTATATGTAGCTTCTCAGTTCCACAACATGTTCTGCAGAGGAGCTGCTACTGCAGCACAATGTTTTTACATATAGGCTTTTATTTGAATATGGCCACAAATATGATTATTACCCTGTATGAAAGAAGTCCCTTGTACTAAAATAAATACCAGTACTACACAGTATGAAGCCGTGCATCTTCTGCTCCTGCAAATATTTCACAATAATAACCCCTTTTTAAACAAGGGAATGGATTCCATCAACAGAAACGCTGGAGTGCTTTTATTTTGAAAAGGCATACAGAAAGTGTTGCAACCATTTGTTTGTGACATAAATTCATCAGATAAACATTAAAAATCAGGTTAAAGATAATTTTCTCTGTTTATTCTGCTGTGAACCACAATGTTTATCTGTTTATGACACAAATGTATTTACAACACTTTCCGAACCCGTTTCAAAGTAAAAGCACTCCAGCGTTTCACCTTCTGAATCCACTCATTTGTTCCAACGGGGCTTTGATTGTTATCGACAGACCGAACGATTCGCATCTTCATACCGTAGAGTCCTGACATTTACTTTAGTCCATGAACCAACTTGTTCTTGAAGGAAATGCAGGAGATAAACCTGCAACTCCACCGCCAGTAGCAGACACACAGCGCGTGTGAAAAACAGACAACACACACAGACAACCGACACACAGACAACCGACACACAGCTGATCTGCGGCGCGACGACAGCCAGTGAGTCCAGAGAGTTCAGGGATCGACAGTGAAGACTGGTTGGCGACCACTGGTGTAGAGGAACAAATTTCAGAAATTTGTACGAATAAAACAGCATTTTTATTATGAATACATAAATAGTAGACACATGTTTAGTAGCCACAAATATGGAGAAATTTGTGCGTCAAGGATAGATCACTTCCCATGAGTAACCTTGCTACATCAAAAACTGACTTTTGAGTGTAACATACTGACATTCTTTGGTGACCAAAAGAAAATACGTCACTTTAATACAGACACACAGTATTTTCATGTGCCAAATGGATACACATCTCTGCTCCATCCATCCATCCATTGATTATCTATACCGCTTATCTGTTGAGGGCCGCAGGGGGAGCTGGAGCCAATCCCAGCTGACATTGGTCGGAAGGCAGGGTACATCCTCAACAGATCACCAGCGAGTCACAGGGCCAACATACAGAGATAAACTACCAGTCACACTCCCATTCACACCGCCTGTCAATTTAGAGTCTCTTTTCAGTCATGACCTCCGGAGGAACTCCACTCGGATGTGTTCACAATAGCAACAAATCGTAAGGAGGTGTTAGGCGAGGGGTGGTGCAGCTGACAGAGACAGGATGTAACGTATTAATTCTGCTGCGGAGATCATGTGTTTTTATTTACAGCAAATCGCTACCAGTGTCGGCTCTTATCGCTACAAACTCTCTTGACATCTTCGTCGGTGTCTTCTACGTGTATGGCTCACATCATCCTCTGTTTTCACTTTGCTCCCCCTGTAACACTCTCTATTTTTGACTTTTTAATTCCACCTTAATCCTCGACTCTGTCTCTGTCGGCTGTCTCTCTCTACTCAGAGATGACAAGTTACCCCACCTTTATTTCCCTCCATCATTATTCCTCTCAGACACACATCTGGGTCTGTATGTGAAATGAAGAATGACTGACAGGCCGGCACCTGGAAATACCCATCACCCTGTATTTCCTACCAGCTAAAGCCCTTTAAAAGTGTCAGGAAGGGGGTGCTGGCTGGTAGATGGGGGTCTTATCTCCCCCAAACACCTGTACCTGATCCATAGTGCCATTTAAGGCCTCATCGCTGCATAAATAGGGGACAATGCTGTTTTTTTGCGTGCCTTAAAGAGACGCTGCATGGCAACCGATTAGGGAGCCCTCGGGATTGTGAACGCCCTTTCACTCCAGCCACATCTTTATTCCCGAGTGGGAGATACTTCTTCCTTTTCTATTTTATTCCTGGCTTCAATATATGCAAAGAAGTTTTGACGTTTTGAAGGGGTTTGTTGAGTGTGAGTGTGTTTGAATGTCTAAGATATAGTGGTTAGCTTCAACATAGATCATAAACATGCGCTCTTCACCCTGAGTAGCTGAGTCTTTTCGGGGCTCCTTCTTACACCTGGTGCAATGTGGCACCATCTTAATTCCAACTGATGCAATTGTCATTTTCCAATCGAATGCCCACATTGTTTAAATAGCACATAAGCTTGCACTCATCTCAGCACCCATGGGTGTCTTGGTCCTAAAATGAGAGTTGGTCAGACACATTGTTGGTGCCTCTCTTTCTTGAGCCAGTGGAAAATCACTGATAAACCTGGTCTGAATGCAGTGGCACAGTTTTCACTGTTATCTTAAGGATACACTGTGAAGGTAGGACCATATATATCAGCAAGAGCACAACAGGTGTACACTGAGCTTTTTACACACACAAGATCTGCTTGTTAAAGTGTTTCCTCTGCAGTGAAGTGTCTCTTACTACCTGGCGAGTCTGCCATTATTATTATTATTAGTAGCAATGCAACAAGGTGCAAGCTCACATCTTTTTAAAAGGGACAGGGGGGTGGCACTCTGATTGGATAATTGCAACCTATACACACTGTTGATTGCTTCAGAGATTATGTACAAATCTTTTGAACCATACAACTGGTACACCAACGTTAAGATGCACAAGTGGATTTGGACATAATCCTAAATGCACTTGCTCAGTGTGGTTTAGAAGAAGTGTCGCTGACTGACATTGCACGTTATTGTTATCATCGTTTTGGTCATTTGTATACACTGAGAAAATTTGGATCAAAGATGAACAGCTAATATTTTAGCATTTATTTGTTGGGGTATGGCCTTTGATCTGTATATATTTGGAGCGTATATATTACATCTAACAAATCACAAGAAGGGAGTAGTGGTGAGTTTGGTGATAGTCGCATTGTAATTAGGAAACAGAGTGACTTTTGAATGCCCTGAATCCTGATGCTTATAGTAGCACGTTGTTAACTTACAAGAATACAGCACACTGTACCTTTATCCCTTTTGTGTGTGTATGTGAATGTGTGCTGCAGCTTCTTGACCAAACCTTTGCCGCTGCCCTTTTGTCAGGGACCCATTATGGATCAACAAAACCTTCAGCTAAATTCTACAATGAAAAACAACAACAAAAGAATCGCTCAGTCAAGACTATACCGCTCCCGTGTCTCATCCTCTGCATCTGTCGATCATTCACTTTGACCTCTGTATGCATATCCAGCCTTAACGCGACCACAATACAGTACATATCAAAAGCAGGAGGAGACTTTAATATGAATTACTAACATTCTAAATTATACCTCTGTAAATAGTTGAATCAAAAAATGATTTATAACTTTAGACAACCTACTAAACAACAATCAAAATTGCATCAAAGCAAATGTATTGGCGGTGTGTGTGTGCGTGCGTGCATGTGTGCATGTGTGTGTGTTTGCCGTTCAGACAATAATATAGACACATGAACACAACAATTTGTAATAAGAACATCTTGATGATCATAATCTGTCCTCCCCATATATCCAGTTTCCACTACAATGTAATTCCACTTCTTTGTTGTGGATAAACCATTCAGGGTAAACAGAACTGGGGAGTCAATATGACTTGTGATCAGGATGAACTAAAAGAGAATTTGTTTATCACAGTCAGAGTCAATATTGTCATCCAATTTTTGTTATTATATTACACGCTAATGTGAAATTGTTCTTTTTGTTTGTTTTCCTCTGGACTATGAGAAACAGTCATCTGAATGTAAAATGAGGATCATTCTACCGGTAGTCCTCTGTTACCGCTTGACTGGTCCGAATCCGCCTGGACACCTTGGGAGCCTGTTAAATCTCTAACACTTAATTAGCATGTTGATTTTAATTAGCTGTCACTGGGCTGAGAGTGAGGTGGTGGTAATGGGGATTTGTTCTTGGCAATCAATGTGCAGCCCTTGTGAATGGTAACAACAAACTCAAGTTATTAGAATTGGTCTTTTTCTTTTTATAAGTATGGCCTATGTGGAGAAGACTTTATCAAAGACAATGAATAAGCACTGGTCACCAGTAGCATGCAACATAAAATACAAGCTGCTGTTGGTTTATGAAGCTATAATGTTATTTTACAGTGTTGTCACTTTCAGAACAGTGTATTTGAGGTTAGGAAACAACCCTGCTCCTTAATATTGTTCATTTTCTACACAGCAAAGTTGAAGAATCTGAATAGATCCTCACTTAAAAAGACAGAGTGATGTTGTACCTCTTCTTTTACAAAAATAAACAAAGTTATTCCACGCTGATTGTTATGCACCCAGCGGGCCTTTCACCCGGTTGCCATGACTCCTTTTTAATGCTGTCATCAAAGTCAGAGGCAAGAAAATTAAAGGGAATCCAATAAACTATTTACTTTTTGTCCAATGTCACAGAGGTGCAATTTCCCGCTTAGAAGCTCGACAGTTTTATTTCAGAATAACATTCCCGTAAAGAAAATTAGCAGGGGCCTGAAATCTCCCTTTTAGAAGTGACATCAATGCATGTCACTTCTTCTTCAGGTCGATCATTCATTAAAGATTAAAGTGAAAGTGAAACTGCTTTGAAGCAATGTCACCGAGGTCAGGGAGTCTGTAGTGAGGGAGCTGATTTGGTAGAAGGCAGGGATAAGAGCCTCTTAATGGAGAGGCCTGCTTTCTGTTTTGTCAGATGCTGCATCCTGATGAATGACTGTTAATGGATGATCAGGCGGGTCACACACACACACACACACACACAGGTCCCGTACGCACCTGGTATTAATGTGTTTTTTGTGATAAGATCGAATGTATCTACATGCGAAATGTCGTTTAGCAACATTTGTGTTCACGAAGACCAAGTTATGTTGTTTATACCCAAATCTGAGTACAACTGTGTCCAATGTCACTGTGTGTGTGTGAGTGTGTGTCTGTGTGTGTGTGTGTGTGTGTGTGTGTGTGTGTGTGTGAGTGTGAGTGTGTGTGTGTGTGTGTGTGTCTGTGTGTCTGTGTGTGTCTGTGTTGGCACAAGCAAGCGAAGGAGAGTCAGAGAGCTGAGACTGGATGAATCTCGTGCAGCTGTACTGTGAAGATTTGACCAATTTAAGGAGAGTATCAATCATTATGTGGTGACCAGTGCTGATGTTGTGGAGGTGGTTTCAAACAAACCAACAAGAAGAGAAAAATACATTTGATGGTTCACCGTACCCCTTATTATTATTATTTCATAAAATGATTGTATTATTACTTGTCGTCGAGGCAACAAGAGCTGTGATTGGTCCATTAGGACTTCCAGCAGAGTCACTTGAGATTGAGTTGAAGGAAAGAACACGGACGACTTCTTTCTTTTCTTCGTTGCAGTTCTTTAAGAAAAAAAGTATTGCTTTTCAACATCTATCAGCTCCAACTGAACCCACCTACGCATGCTATGAATGCTCCTACGGCGTAGCTTCAGGAGCATGAATTGGGCTTTAGCGATCAATTTGGCCCGGGACAAACGTGATCACTGTAAGTGGTTTCCACTGTAGTTGGAATTCATAGGTGTATATTAGATTCTATAATGTTCCTGTTTATACACTGACAGAGGACTTTCTTAGAAACACTATAAGAGCCGTGGCTGTTCAGGCACTCAACTCTAACTGCACCGCTCTGGCCTAAATCCTCTTTCAAACACACACAAGTGCAGTCATTCATTGTATACAACAGTCATTCAGAAGCTTTGTGGGCAAATAACTGAATTTCCATCATATGGACCCTCGCAGACCTCCAGATGTCATGCTAGAATAGAAAATAGAAATGCTACTTTAAGCCGTGGTTTTCTGCTTTCTATGGGTGACATCTGTCCAATCGATTCAGGTCAACTTCTGTTCGATTTCCCGGAATCATAAATGACTTATTACCAAATGTTTCCTTATATCTATGTCACAAAAATATGTTTGTGTGGCCATTTTGCTGATTTGGAAACATTTGTCAACATATGATCTGTAATACAATAGAAAGTGTATGTTTGAAACATAACGACCTTTGATGCCTTTAAAGTGGAATGAACATATAACGTTTAGCGTGGTTGAAGCCATTATTTCATCTGCAATGATATATAAAGTAGCATGGCTGATTCTGGCAGTATCACTTGTCCACAGCTGCTTTATACTGTATGACAAGCTTCTCCGCCAGGTCATTAAATCCATGCGGCCATATGGTTATTAATCTGCACACTTCACTCCAGCTCTTTAATCCTGGGCATCCTGAAGCTTCCTTAACCCACTTGTTTTTACAACAGTGTTAAATTCTTAAAAGCCTTTCAAAGTTGATACTGATCACATTTTGCAATATGATGTGACAATTTACAACATGAGCTAAAGCAGAAATAAGACTGAAAAAAGCCTTGCACTGATGCAATCATATCAAGAGCTTCATCGAAATATATGTTTTTCTTCTCAATTCAATTGTTAACGACCCCTCCAACCCAATGTAACCCCTGCTCAGACTTGATGGAAGTAGGTTTTGAGAGCCCGAGATCAACAAGCAGAACCAGGGATAAAGAAACTGGGCATGTGTTGTGCTGCCCCACAGCTCTGTACATGTCATTTTAGTTTCTTTATTGCCCTACAAAAGTTATTTTTTCAGTAAGGCAGCACAGAATCACAAAAACATAACACATTGAAAACACAAATCTATAAATAATAAACTAAAAGAAATGATGATTTGATGCTTGAATACTCAGCAGTTTAAATTCCAGGCAGCTTAAAAGGGCAACTTTACACTAAAAAGACAAATTCATAACAAAACGGCAACAAAACAGAATTACCAATCATGCAACTATTGCCTCTGTTACTGGTCACTACAAGTCGAGACTGCTCTCTCTCTCTCTCTCTCTCTCTCTCTCTCTCTCTCTCTCTCTCTCTCTCTCTCTCTCTCTCTGTGCCTCTGTGTGTCTCTCTCTCTCTCTGATATAAGTGGTGGGCCCTTTGCCAACAGTTGAATCTCAGCGGGGCCCATCCATATGGCCAACATGTTCTGCATTCATTACATGGCCATTTAACACGTCTAATTGTTCAACATTTGACACCTTGTCAAAACAATTAGTTGAGATTGTTCCTGGATAAGACGTCATGATGTTGATCTTGTCACAAATTGTTGGACTTTTTTTTCCTTCTGTTCATGTGACATTGTTGCTGTAGTTGATGACTCATACTGGTACTCTTGAGATTTTTTGCTTGTTGGTGAATAATAAATCTGTCACGTATCTGTCATCTAATCTGGCAACTACCTTTTGACATCATGTCAAACATCTTTTGGAGGAGGATATTTTCTCCGTGTAATAAATGAGTTCAACCCTTACATACTGTTCTGGTCAAATTTGACATTTGACAACAGTAAAAATACCTTAAATGCCATTACTTTAGCCTGACATTGTATTACTTTTCCTAATGTGACTCCAAATACACAAAACTTTAAATATTTTAAAATGTTATACATTGAGGCTTATTTGACGAGTATCTTTTGAAATCCAGGAAAGTGGTGGTTTTCGGGACTCTTGAAACTGTGAAACTGTACATGCCATGTCTGTGTATTGTTTATGGAACTGTCTGTGTGCCCACCACATTTGCCCAGGTTCCCTCAGAGACAGGCACCTGGTCTTTGAAGGGTCAGGGGGATTATTGAAACAGTAAAAGAGTGGAACAGCGTATGAGTGTTCATATATGAAGTCATACAGAGGTCAGAGGGTCCCTGACACAGACACGTGATCTGCACCTGTAAGCACAAGCTATGTGACATGCCCATGTGTTATTTGTTGGTAGCCGCAATCTAGGGCTGCCAGTTTTCTTAAACTTTGATTCAATTTGACATGTCACACATTTGTTCGCATATATTTCACCCAGCCCCGTGTGTGCTGAGGTTGAACACTTTATGTGCCTCCACTCGTCTGCGGTGCCTCCTCAGCTACTGCTAACTGCTGGGCCCACAGATGAAAGACGAAAAACAGCCTCACCTTTGATTTTCACTTTTCCATCTACACTGTAGAACCCAAAATAATTCCACGCAGATGGTCTGGTGTCTTTGCTGACTAGCATCCTCCATTTTCATAACAAAACAACGTTACGTTATTGACTCACTTTACTGATAGGTCGAGGGCAGGCCATAGGGATCGCCCTCTGCTGGATTAAGAGATAATCTACTCGGATGTGCTTCTATACTGTATATTTTGAGTTGGGACGGGTGATTACAGAATACGAACTCTCCCCCTTACGTTTGAATGAATGTTCAAATTTTGAGTAAAGAGTGACAGCCCTACTATAATCATTACTCTTGTCCACACTATTTGCAGACATGTCTGCTCCCACAACAGTTTCAATATAATCAATTTGTGGGACAAAATCTACAGTCCTCCAAAGTTTTGTTGAAGCTAAAACAAGGGTTGAGCTGTCTGAGTTGCATACAGTACACATCTTCCAAAATAAGCCTTTTTAGTCTCATCTCTCATTCAATCCCATTTTATCACTCTGGATATATCCTGTGAACTGATGCTGCAGCCCTCTGTTTAGCTAAGGATGTGATTCAAGTTTCACACATTGTATTTGAACCTGCATTGCATGGATAAACATTGTATGCATATACTATGCATTGGCTTTGTGTGTGTGTGGTATGAACGTCTGCACAGGTTTGTGAAATGTTGCTGTGTTGCGTAATCTCAGTGGAAAACAAATGAAAATGGGACCTCCTTGTTTGACGTCACTGTGTGTGTGTGTGTGTGTGTGTGTGTGTGTGTGTGTGTGTGTGTGTGTGTGTGTGTGTGTGTAAGGGAGAGAAAGAGTGAACGCACAGCCCTCCCAGGGGAGACAGAGTCGGGGGGAGGTTACCTTCTGGCATCTGTGTCTCTCTACCTCATCCACATATTTAATCCCATCAACACTCCTATCATCCCTCTTTCCTAATCTCCTTTAGTATCTGTTTATCTCTCCCTCACTTTCACCACCTCTTCATCTTCCGCTCCAACTCCATTTTTTCCCTAATTTCTGCAGTCGCGGCACAATACTTTTCTCCTGCTTGATTTATCTCCATCCTTCATAATCCCCATCTTCCCCCTCGCTCTCTCCGTCTCTCTCTACCTGTCCCCTCCCCCTGCTCTTGTCTTGCAGCTACAATCTGTTTCTATGTCATTGGGCGTTAACAGGTCAAGCGTTAAGGCTAATCTAAATTTCATTCACCAGGGAGTTTACAATAAAGCGGGGAGGGAGAGATTGCCTCTTTCGTTAGTATCCTCTCTCTTTCACAGCCTATTCTTGCCTCGGTCTCTAACCTTTTTCTTTTCTCTCCATCCTTGCCATCGCTCTATCATGTAAAGCAGTATTCTATTGCTACCAGGCTATAGGACACCACGTCAAAAGGCAGGTCAACAGGATTGAAGGCTTTGATGAACTGAATCTGGGATTAGACTTTGTTTTATGAATGAGTTGCTTCAATTGTTTCAAATCTGGTACAGGAAATAAAAAATCTAAGGTTTATATGAGAGACGAGCATAATTTTGATGAAAAGATGGTTGACATTATAAAGTCATAATTTTTTTTTGTCCATAGCCTCAGGCTTGCAGGGGGCTCCTACAATGTTTTGACAATGTACCCTGTGTGTATCTCAGGTGAATACCTATTATCCATTTACACTGTTCTCATTTTAACATCTGGAAAACTGAACCAAACCAAGCAGTCATGTTATAAGCTTGGATACACTATGCAGGAATGCAATCGTCTTACACTAGAACAGTGGCCCAAACTCATAATTTAATAGAGGGGTGTGTTCGATTGATGAGTAAAAGAATAATTGTTGCCACAAGATTATCAACAAGATATAAAGCAGAAATGAAGTTACCTACTGTAATCAGCTTGTGGTGTCCCAAGTTGTCCCGCCCTTACTCCTGCATCGTCTGCTACTTTTAGCCGCTGCAATAACTGCAGCTCGGCCGCCTGCATAGCTAGCTTGTTTGTTTGCTTTGTCAAGGGCATGCATTGAATCTTTGCACAGGTTGGCCAGCGAGGCATCCGCCCATTGGATCCTTTGCTTTCTCGGAAATGGAAGGACTCATTTGTCAGCACATGTTTGAGGGAGGCTGTCTCGTTGTGCACACATTCACACAACAAACAATTAGTAGTAGAATTGTAGTTCTTGTACTGCAACTAAGAATCACAAAAAAACTAATTTTTTCGTCTTATTTTCGGGAGCCCTGCAGGGGCTGTTGATTGAGGCCTCCAGTGTATGGAGGAATGTACTTGGCTGCTGTGGTGATGCTTTAATTATACTGGTAGTATAAGAGAAGTGTAAAAAGGATTAAGTTCGCATTAAGATCCAGCTACCATAGATGGATGGTGAAGGTGAAGAAATCAGAGTAATTTGACAAATGTTTACAACAAAATTATTCTAAGATTTGTGTGTATTTCATGATGGACACCATAATTTAGCTGTGTATCAGAACCTTGTACCAAAGCTAAAATTGCCTTGAATATTGTCACCTCTATGAATTTTCATATGATTTCTCCCTTAGTGAAGCATTAAAGACCTTTATCATGTTCACAAATGGACACACGCTGCACAGTCCAGTGACATGAGGATTGAGGAGTTAATTCAGATCTAGTGCTGTTTTTGGTAATCAGGTCAGGAACTGTGTTAAGTGTGTGTTCATGTGTAAAGGTCATGATGAGTTCATCCTGCACCTCCACCACAGACTCACACCCTGAGGAGCATACTTAATCATATACACGTAAGAGAGCACATGGATGGAGACTTTACATCGTGACTGCCACTGCAGGTCACACAACAGGAATGTCTTAACACTGTGTCCCTTTTCCAGGACAGAAGTGGTAACAGTATGCATGAATACACAACGTTGACCTCCATGTGTAGTTTCATGGTCCAGATGGGGCACTAGAACAAGCCTATTAATTAAGCACAAAGATGCTGCTTCCTGTTCAAAGCCACTTAAAGGGAATAAGAGGCCCACATTTTTACACCTTGAGGGGTAACAAAGATCAAAATGTTATTCTTTTGGTGGTTAGATGATTAGGCTCAATGAGAAATTCAGCAACCAAGGAAGAGTCACAATTGCGAAATGACAAAACTTTAAGACCATATTCTACAAAACTGCATCTTATCCTCACCTTTCTATTACTTACCCGTCCAGCAAAAAAAATTCTCGTTCAGCATCCAACTGAAAAGCAAACCCAATCTCAAATCTTGTTTTGCTTCTATATCTATCGCTTATTTTCTTCGGCTGAAAGAAGGATGATAACCACCTTGCCCTGGTCCAACCAGTCAGTCTCATCACTTTCTCATAGCAAATCATTGTAGCATTAAGTCTGCCCTGAAGAAGTACCACCAATCAGAGGACATATTAAAACCCCTTGTATATAGCCTGACCATAGATGTCATCCATGTATGTAAAGATGGATGACACAACAGTTCCCAAAAGTTATTGCCAAATCACCATGATTGTGGCTGGCTGCATTAAAGGTAATAAACCCTGCCTCCTCCATATTAGCAGATGGGACATTGGCCAATCATATGGGTGTATTTGTATTGGCGAGACCACGGCTACATACCAATCACTCATGCACAGACTCTGACTGCCAAAAACAGCAGCCATACATTTAAACAATGTAGGAAAATGTGCATTTATGTTTACATTTTACATGAAAAATCTATTAATTCAAGTTCTATATATTTGGTTGAACTTGTGTTTTCTTTATTGGCCAATATGTTGGTATCAGTATTTTTTTTTATCTCTAATATCAATATCAGCATTAACTCCCAAACATCTGTATCGATCAGGCTCTACTGTTGCATAGACTCAACACTGGCTGAAGCTCTGGGCAAGCAACCATCACCACCACCCACTTGTAGAGAGAAACTATGTTAGGCGGCAGAAAAAAAACAACATATACTGTATGTAGCACCTTAAGCAGTTTTTTGTATCAATGTTATCAATCTGTCACTTATGTATTGTGAAAGGTAGATCTATGCTTCTGTGGTGTCTGGTGGTCCTGCCGTGGATTCCTCCATCTATGGTGGCCTGCACTATTAAATACCATGTCCACCCAGGACTCAAGCTTTGGCCTCTTCTTCGCACAAGCTTGGCGGATTATAGATTGTTTCAGATCTATGTTGTGTCTCTGCAAAGCATTTTAGGGTCCCCATATGACGGCAACAGCTGTTGATTCAAAATAGATTCAGACTTGTCCAAAATTGTTCTCTTACAAAAATTACTATGGCAGGCCTTCTGTTACCTTTTCCATGTTTAAGAGGAAACAATTAGGGGAGGTAAAAACAGCACTTTTATACATTTCTACCCTATTTGTGTCCTTGTAACTTAGGTCAAATATCTCTGATGTTCTTTTTGACTCATTTCTTGTAATTTTGAAGTGTTACTTTTAAATGAGATGTTTAAATGTTGTACCTGTGATCAAAAGGGTTGAAGAATAGAGACAGCAGGGCTTATTTGTGAATTACACAGGCAAGCGGTTAACTTATAATTAAGAGGTGTTGTGAGTGTTACTGACAGAAGTATCGGAGAGAAGCGAGGCAGACCAGTGTGTGACAGCACTGCAAAGTACCTTTTATCTTCTGGGTCAAAAGGTAGCAGTAGTGGGTGAATGAGTGGATTACACTGAAACATGTCATTCTGTTGTTGTTGCTGTATTTCATAGCAGTTGTTGATGTGTGAGAGCAATTCTTCCAACCGGGGCATATTTTTGGCATCATGTCCAAAAAATGATGCTCCTCATTCTACTTGACAAGCCCTAGACTTTGTCAACAGGGCACTGTCACACCCACAAAAATGACAGAAATGATAATTTATCAAGCTAGCTTCCGGAGACAACAGCCTGCTGCCGCCACAAGTGGGCAGTGAATTACAAGATGAATGCAATCTGACAACATCGGATCATTAATGGGATAGACTGCAGTTGTGAGATCAGATGTTAGGAAATATGTCACTTCCACTTCAGTATTGATGTCTTTTTTTAGAATAATGGCAAAACAGTAACTTTATGGTGTCTGGTAACAAGTTAATTATTTATTCCACAGTACAGTTATGGTTACATTATTTCATTCACTTCGGCAGAGGAAAAAAAACTTTCTTTGCCAACTTCAGACCTGGTGTTAACATCTATCCTGAGAGATCCAATCACAGATGGTCAGTGTTAAGTTAGTCTGTTCAAACCTGGTATTAAAATGCATCCTGTGACCACTTGTGATCGGATTTCACTTAATCTCTCTATATGAAAATAATGACGCTCATTGGGTTTCCCAAAACCAAATTATATTGTTTTTACCCCATCTGAGTTTACAGATGTGTCTGATGTCACTTTTTGTTGTGCATGTGTTGGTCTGTGTGTCAGCATGAGCGAGCAGGAGGGAGGCCGCAAATAAATCAATGTTTGGTCACTGAGAAGTGTAAACATAAATTTTAGTTGTTGTGAAACTTTAGTGGGTCAGCGGATGTCAGTTGAGTGGGTAGTCCTTCAATGTGGCCACACGCCATAGAGCTAACCACTTGTGATCGGATCACTCAGGAAGTATGCGGTCTTTGATTAATATTAATGACTGTAACAGAATTTGACAGATCCTTTTCTTCAGGGGACATGTCCCCAGACCTCCTTGGCTGGCTAGTTGTTCCCACTGTCAGGCTACTTCATTGCAGCATATCTACTGAGCGTAGATGTAGAGGCTATGTTGTATCCCCTATTTAGGTAAGTAACCATGTTTAAATCTTTCCCCTCATTTTGAGAGCAACAGTGTGCAGAAGGTTTTCAGAAAAAAAAAAAGGCTTTGCGAACCACAAAACAAAGAAAAAGCAGATCATTGACACTCTCATGAACTTGCTGTATGTTTTCCTTATTTATCAACAGGAAATTCTAGTTGAAAAAAAAACAGGCTGTCACATTGTTGCGTCGCTGCAGATTTTATATTTGTCGGCACTGCTGCTCGCTGTGACCTCCTGATGACGGAGTCTTACAAGGAGAGGGTTAACAAGGAGGACAGCCTCCAATGAGAATACTTGTGAAAGCGTTTGCCTCGTGTCAACTGCTTTTAGAGGAGCTTGTTGAAGCACAAGGCAGAGAGATGAACTTGAACCATGATAGTACTGCGAAGAGGTTTGAAAAAAAGGGATGATTGTCAGTAGTTATGGTAGATGTAGCGTTATCCACTGTGTTGATATGCTGAAAACTTGCATCACTTATATTCTTACTCCCCCTCACTGTCCTCAGTGTCTGCCTGTGGACATGTTGACACTTGTGCAATACCAGCTTTTATTCAGTATACACAACATGTGGTTATACAGTAATGCACTCAACACTGAATGCACCCACTCCATTAGCTTCCACCCCTAGTCCATGACCTCTGCCACCTTCTTGGTGATTATGTGTCATGATGGATGTGGCCAGGAACCTCTATTTAATCATACTGATAGTCATGATGGAGAATTTACTGCCTAGAACTGGCAGCATGGCAGTGACATATGTTCACACACCCTAACGTGCACATGCACACACACACGCACATACACACACCTCCCGACCCCATGCTCTGCAAACATATAAGTGCCCTTGGAAACATAGCTAGTGATACTACAGAACGTATAACAGGGAATGTGTACTACCTGGGTCAAGTGCATGTATATAAATGACATATAACCACACCCTGCTGTGATCATGGGTGGTTCACTGCACCAGCGATATTCAGTGTGAATTTACTCTTTAACACATAATAACTCGAACACTAGTAATAATAAGGGCAGAGGATATTGCATCACCGAATTGAACAGTTCTGAGACTCAAATGTCTGATTCTAACTGTTTGAGGATCTTGAACATCTATCTTATTCTCAATGAGACGTGTGCCAGATCAGAAAACAGCAAGGGGTAACTCTCACTGTAATTCATGAGCTCAGAAACAATTAGTCATGTCAATGTCAAAAGCATGTAGATTCCCCTGTCTGAAACGTATCCAAACCAGCTTGTGAAGCACAATTCATTGTGAGCTGTACTCTGTTTGAATGTACGACATCAAAGAGGTGAACCGAACTAAATATGTGCAAAAGGAAGCTCTCACATGTGTGAACAATCACAAGGACGTTGCACATGGTTTACTAAGGTCCATGCACAGTTTGGCGAAGAAATAAAGAATTCTGCACGGCATTTTAATAGGACTTAAAATATTTTCAACAAGATAGCTGGAATGTTGATGAGTGTAAGTCTGAAGTGTAGCACATACATAGGCCCACGCATGTTCCAAACGTATGTTGCTAGCTCGCTACAGCTGACATTTCTATCAACAATATGCTATGGAGAGCCAAACATCTGCAACTCAAACAGCTCAAAATGGTGGAATGATCACCAAGCAAGGCATCAATTCATTTTGAGTGTGATTGCCTTGAAAGATGGACTTTCTTGTTTTATGTAAAGTATCCATAATTTAATGGATTTCAGACACTTCCATTTTATCAAAGGACCAAGTCAGAAACATTAGTCTCCTGATATGAAACACACGTTGGTGTGAACAGAATTTACAATTTACAAAATGTCCCTTATGTTAATTTGCTTTGACATCAATAGTCATTGCATTTGGTATTTGCAGTAAATACAGGCACTGCACAAATACTCCGATGGTCCAACTCACTCAATCAACATACCAAGAAAGCAGAGCGATCATAGTTGTAGTACTCAGCAGAAAAAAAACAACAAAGCAAAGCAAATTTTCTAAATAGCCCATAGGAGACAAAATGACCTTCACAGATAAGTAAACAGCAGTGAGTGTATACACACACTGTATATACGCACTGTATCAAGAAACAGCCAAAACGATCAGATTCTAGAAAATCAATCACTACAAAATTTATAAAAAACAACAGAGTAGAAGATCCTTGAGGGGTGGTGGTGCTGCTGGAGCCAATCCTTGCTGACGTTGGGTGAGAGGTGGGGTACAACCTGGACAGATCACCAGCGTATCACTGACATAAGCTGCTTTCAGACACGCACTGAACTCTATTATCCTAGAATCATCCAGAGAGGCTGTATGTGAGAACGTATATGTCCAAGTCAGTTGCTCCCGGCTTTCTCCTTGTAAAAACTCCAGAGAATGTCCGAGTGTGCCCATGGGAGAATAAAACAAGGATACAATTATCCCTGGGTGAAAGAGACGTGCCATACACTTACAAGACGCCAAAGAAAAGACGAGATTGACGAAAAAATGGACAAACAAACCAATTACACTAACATTCACATTAATATGGTCAATTTGTAATTGTAATTTCACATTGTTTGTTGTAAAGCACTTGGCTGCTTGTATTGAAAAGTGCTATACAAATACAGTATTATTATGATGATTATTATTATTAATAATCATCTTCAATGAAGCTGACCCCTATCTGCATGTCTTTGGACTGTGAATAGATGCAAATTTAAAGTCCTTATTGAGAAATTGACAATGGACTGTTGATACTGTATGTCCAGCTAGTCAGCTGTTATGAATACAGGACATTGCTATTATCTTAACAGCCTCCTCTGAGTGAAGAAATTCCAGTTTTGCTTCTATCCTTGACTCTTCCTGATTATTCCTTTTGCCGAAGTGACATGGGAAACTTCAGAATTGAAGGTTAGCCAAAAGGATTTGTGAAATAAATAAAGGAAGAACACAAGGCAAGACCGGGGAAGGCATCGAGGGGAAACAGAAGTTAGGAGGTGAGGAACAGACAAAAACGAACAAAAATGTAAGCATGGGATAGATTGTGGTGAGTAGAGGTGGAGGCACAGGCAGGTGGACCTGGCAGATGGAAAGTTCACACCCTGCTTGTTTTCCCTGAAATGTCACAACTGTAAAAAGGGTTTTATATGGCATCAATCATAGTGGAGCTGCACCTCCAGAAGTAGTCAAGGGGCTTGGGAAATGAGACCTCTGCATTGAACTGCAGAGGCAATCATCGCTGCACGGTTCAGGTCACCACACTGCTCACAGAGAGAGGAGGAAATGGAGAAGAGACCTGAGAAAGAAATGAGTAGGGGGTGGGGGATTGGGAAAGGTGGACATTTTGCCATTAAGCTGTTTTGTGCTCATGGTATCTTCCACTTTTACTCCCCTCTATAATGGCTCGTAGGAGGTCATACAGGTCTTACGCAGTGACAGTTGCTTGACAGTTAAGCAAAACTCTTCCACACTGAAATGCTTTGTCTGCTTATATTGTGGCATGCAAAACCTTTTGGAAAAAGGGGAATTCATAGTTATAGTGCCCATGAACATGGATGGAATAGCTACACTGTCGTTCACAAGCACCTTCTGAAAAACGGGAACATATTGGCAAATGCCTATTTGCACATCCAGCAGGCATGGAGCAGTGGACTGAACATGTTTCTGTCCATCCACTTTTATTATTATTACAATGACCAGAAATTATTTGATTTCATTAAGATTCATTCTAGCTGTGTTTCGTGTTTTCCTGAGAATACATGGCTATTTAGCCTCTACAAAAATCAGGTGAGCCACTAATACTCTACACATAAATACAAAAACACCACTGTGACTTCTTGCATACATTACTACTGAACTGCCGTCATCTTTTTATGAAATTGCATTCGGCTATTTCAGATGTACAAGAAGACATGTTCAACAATTTGAACAGACTGACCCTTAAGGCACGCTAGTTCTGTTTGCTGTTGCACTTCTGCTGTAAACATTCTTAGACACTTTTTAATATTATTGTCATATTTATGTTTAAAATAAAAATAAAACTGCAGTGAAGCAGTCAAATTCCAGATTAGCAGATTATTTATAACTTCTATTTTATATTTAAAAAATTGCGTACCACATTAAACTGTATATTTATCCTGCATCCGTCCATGTGAGCTATTGTGGCACAGTTTTCCTTTGTGATTGAATAAGACCTTTTATGGCCCCTGTTACACTGATTTTAGGCAGCGTATGAAATTTTATATGACATGCAAAGTGCTGCAGGTCCCCAGGCATTTATGGACAAAATATTTTAGTCTGACTTTGCAGAAGTGTGAGAAGCACTTTTATTGTGTGTGTGTGTGTGTGTGTGTGTGTGTGTGTGTGTGTGTGTGTGTGTGTGTGTGTGTGTGTGTGTGTGTGTTTTCTCTCACCTTGATTAACTAGGAGATGCTCAGAGGTAATTTATGTTGGGTAAACAAGACAACAAGGTTGTAATGCTGATTTTACATTCACCTGCAGTAGAGATGGCTGATAAAATGTAAGGAGATTGTTATTTGTTGTCTTTCTCTCTCTGCATCTTAAAATGAGAGGGTGAGGCTTTTGGAAAGCCTGGATAAACAAGCAAGTCTACTTCATTTTCTGGGCGTAAAGTTTCACATTTTGAAGGTGCAATGCTTTCAGTTCTTACAAAGTCATATATTTAAATTATTGTTTATTGTTTTACTGTAGCTTAACGGCTTTCATCAGTGTTGTGAAAATAGTGGAACATTTAGCAGCAAATGCCAAATTCCCTCAGTGGTGATTTTGCTCTGTGTTTAATGTGAGAATTTGTCCATCTGTTGCTCCACCTGTTGATCAGCTGCCAAATAGGGCAACACCAAACTACAAACACTGGAAGCACTAATGTGCTAAATGCCCCAGTAACCTCTAGCTCGCTAGCTCACGGAGTTAGTTACTTGCAAATTGCTGTAAACAAATCTGATGGATATCTGAGGATAAATGAGCCATCGGACAATCGTTTTTTATACAAATATATTTAGGGGAAGAATTTAAGTTAATGGTTAAATTATATCCAATACTGTCTGTTACTGACATCCATCATAATTTAAACTCAGACTTTGGGGTTTAACTTTGACCTACTTTATCCTATTTACCAGGATCACCAGCAACATTTCAGCCATTCCCCCTTTTTGTTTTGCCTCCCAACAAATTGCATTAGATAATCTGACTAAATGGTTGCATCTTGTTGTCTGATCCCTCGTGGTCGCTGCCCTGTTAGAGTTGATTGTGGTGATATTGCTGTGTTTTCAGAAATACATTTTGTGAATTTAGTTTTATAAAAAGTGAGCTAAATTCTAGCCCAAACTATTAGAATAACTGAGATTGTTATAAACCATAACCTTTTTATCAGATATAAAATACCTCTAAGTGCCTCCTGGCTCATCATGTTAATGGTCTGTTCAAAAACAGACCTGACAAAAAACATGCATTTTAGTGGCTTTGAGTCTGAATAAAATGTGACATCTGGTTAACAACTAAATTGCTTATTCATTCCCTCACCATTTCTTTGCAGTTAGGTGCAAACAGGCGCCACAGGCTGGAGAACTCCCATTGTTCAACAGTGAAATCAAAAGCAAATGGTTAAGATAACAAGTTAATAGAAGATATCCCTTGGGGGCAGCCGGCTATGATGGAGGTACTGGTGACTGGATGAAGCTAAAAAATGGTCTTTGTTTGATTTTCTCGACTTCATTGAACCTCTCTTTCTCAAAGTACATGAACTAAGGCGTTTGATAGACTCATTCAGTGAACAGAGTGCTGACACGGCTTGTCTGCATGAGACAATGTCTGATCTCGGTCATTTAGTGACTGATTAACTCATTGTCCCATTTACTGGACTGGTTAGACAGTCACGATTTCTATGACAATTACCTGAAGCAGATGGAGAAGTTTGATTATGAACTCAGGGATAATTTCTGTGAGTGTGTCACTGGTGCCTCAGTCTATCTAAATGTATGATTTAAATCCTGAGGCATATCACCTGACATTACGTTCTTCTCTGTGCGGGAATAACATCACAATCTGACCTGAGTTGCTTTGAGTAGATGTATGTTGCACAAATACAAGGATAATGCTGATTTAATAATGTCTGTCTTCACTTGGACAAGTTTAAGACATAGCTTTATTACCACCAGGACCCAGTACTTGGAAAAGTAAGATGTTTGACATTTCAAATGTGTGAGGCTTAGTGTTAGCTAGCAATGCTGTGGGAGCTGGTTGCTGCCGCTATGAGCAAATCACCACACAACCTGATCACCTGTTTTTTTGGACCAAGGTGACACCTGTCGCTAGCTGTGGTGTTTCCTTCTCAGCCCCCATCAGGCAACGGGTCATTGTGGGTGCTGTATCCTAAAATGAAGCCCAAAATTCATACATACTGTAGCAATAAGGTGGCTAATTCTACCATGGTAAGGTTACTTTTGTATATTTGAAAGTCAGTCACTCTGGATCAAGTGGTGTCTTTTTACTCAGTTTCAGTAAGAGGATGGTTGGCTTCACCTCCACGGTGGCACCACAGGGACCTCACATTTAAACATCAATACTGTCTGAACGAGACAAATCCACACATTTGTGGCACAGGCACACACAGATGCCTGTGCACTTTCACTTCACACCAGGAGGTTAGTTTACAGTGAAATGTTCTGTTTTACTACATTAATTCATCAATAAGTACAACCTTTTTAAACCATACACCTCTGGGCAGCGACCTTATTTCTGCCACTAAAATTGTATTTGGACATACCCAAAATGCACTTGGACCATGCAATGTAGACTGAAATGACGCATAGTACCTATTATCAGATAAGTGCAAGATTTCCGGTTGTTTTGACCTTTGTATCATCATCAGCAGCAAATGACTCAAATGAACCATTAATCCAGGTACATTCAGACTGCAGCAGGATGAAGAATGAGTAACAGTGTTGTTTTGAAGGAACTTCATGCTATTGAAATTAATGAGTGCAATTACTCAAATCTGGTGAGCTACATCCTCTGCTGACTCACTGACTTCATTGTGGCCGGTGCGACCTCACTTATTGTAACCCATGGTGGGCCACGCTCCTTTCTTTGAGTTACAATGAGTAAATGCGGATGAAGAAAAGAGCTGATGGCTCGGGTGTGAATCAAATCTATTTCGTTGCTTAGCTGTGGGGATATCAGGTGTGGGAAGTCAGCTGTGCACCACAGGGTAAGTGCATGACCTGCTAAAACTAAAAATATACATCAATTGGATGATATGTAAGAGGAAACAATAGGTTTCCGTGCAGGGTTTTGTCTCTGGAATGTAGCTTGACTTCCGGCCGTTGCATCAATAATTTCTGTAATTATTCGTGTTGTGACCATTTCCCATTGACAAAGACTTGGGGCTTGTCAGAGCTGCTTATTTTGGGCTTTTGCACATTTAGAATCAAACCTGGAATGTCTGATACGCGACTGACTGAAGCTAGCTATGCATGTTACGCTGCCCTTGACTCAGCTTCCACTGTTCTGAGATCATGTAGGTCACTCGCATGATTATACTCTTGCACTGTGTGGAAACTACTTGTGCATTAGAAAACTACTTTGGTCTTTTGTTCCTAAGGAGGAGGAGGCAGGTGGCAGTAGCATCAGGTAATCACTGCAATTACATTGATTTATCATCTCTGTGAAAGATCTGCAAAAAGGTGAAGAAGTTTGAGATGGATATTGCTATTGAAATTATACACATAGTTAAATTGTTAAAGAGAGAGTGGATGTGCACTGGTGACTGAAGCAGAGGGTTAGAAGTTAGCATTACAGCTGTGAACTAGCCATGAAGTGCAAGTAAATAAATGCTCAACTCTGCAAGTCCCTGTATTCTTACTGCTCTCATACGCCCAGGCCAGCAGAAAAGCTTTCACTAACTGCTGTCAAATCTATCAGTGACAGTGAAAGGTTTCAGTGTAGACATTTTTGGGGTATGTTAGAGTACTTCAAAAAGGCATAGACTCCAGAGGGTTAATCCACTATCAGCAGATCAAACAACCATTCACACTTGGCCTTGTATGACTCTGACGGCTCCAATGACTGTCGTTACAACAGCCAGGAGCACTAACGAACCAAGTGACATGAATTAGTCTTCATAACGACCCCACGGTTAAATACCTGGGTCACTCCACCAGTCAGTCAGAACTGAAGGAGCTTTGTGGATGAGAGGTGAAATATCTTCGTCTGTCTACCACCAAGTTAAGTCACCCTCAGCTCAACCCTTCTCGGATGTAAATGTGAGCCCACTTACCCTCAGTCTTACCTTCTAATCTCAGTCCTTAAAGACATTTGACTGAAAGGGGAAATATTAATTACAAACCTTCGGTGTGCTGCCTCGCGCATTCAGAGGTGAAATGTGGCAGCTTTGAAATAAAGTAATTACAGAGGCAGCCATGTCAGCGCTTAAGAGTAAAATTAATAATCGAGGCTGTCGCTACAGAAGAAGAAAAAGAATTGAAAAAGGAGAAAATTAGAGATGAAAGACGGCCACAATGAAACGGCCACAATGAACTGTTTCATTTGGCCCATCTTCTCATCTCCAACTTGAAAGCAGGCCTCTTTTGTTCTTTTTCAACCTCCCAACCCTCTTCCCCTCCACATCCCCCTTTGCAAAATTGCACCATTGATATTTTAGTGATAGCCTTCAACGTTTACTCCAGTGTTCGAATGATGTGCAGGGAAGCATTCAAAGTGCATGGAACAAAATACAGTTCACACAAGTATAGCTCCACACCAGTAACTTAAAATGCACATAGATCTATTTTAATGATCTCTGCTATTTTCCTCCCATTCAATGTCGCAACAGATAAAAAAAAATAGACGTGGCAGAGGAAAGCAGTCTTTGAAAGAACTAGGAATTCACTCACAGCATGATTATTCTTTTCTTCCTTCTCCTCACATTCCTTGTCTTTATCTTTCAGCTCACCTTTATTTTCTGAATCTGTACTTGCTGTCTCTGCAAGCCTCTGTCTTTCAGTGTACCTTATTTCCCAAGCCATCAGGGCATTTTCTGTTCTGGCGTAATTAATAAATAACCACCCCTTCTCTCCATCGCGTCTTTTTTTAACCTGCGCAGTTCTTAATGCACTTGAGCAGTAACGCTGTAACAGAACGGCCCAACCTGTTGATCAATGCAAGGAAAGCCCATGCACATTTATAATTAATAAAGATCCACTTTTACCTCTCCAGAGTCCAAAGCATGCCATTTTTGTAAGTGGGAAGGAGTGTTGAATGGATTTAAAGGGAAGGAAGGCAGGGAAACCGGACCTCAGCACTGTGTGGAACAAAGTTTCTTAACTCAAAGAAGAGATGGCCATACAGGGGTGCTCGGGGGATTGCACTCTTGGTCAGTCATGCCTCTTTGTTCATAACTGAACAGCCATTGGATGGATTGCTATGAAACTTAAATATCTCTGCAATAATTAGATGTATTGACACACCATATCTTACACACACACACATAGAGAAAAGCACATGTACCCGCTTTGTCCATCTGGAGGAAGTTGAGGATTCAGTGGCACACTGTCTCTCTGAGTCTGTGCTATAAGTGAGTAAGTGAGGTATTCTGGGAGGTGATACAAAAGCTTCCGTCTCAAGGGAGGAGGGAGACAAGCCGAAGAGACAAATAAAATATGCACCTGACTATTCATCTCCCCTCTCTTTACATTTTCTCTCCCTCCCCAACTCTTTCCAGGCTCCTAGAAAGGCCACTTCCGATCCTTGGATAAAATGAAATTTCACTGTATTAAATAATGCATGTTGTCTGCAATTGGTCCATCTCCCCTCTTTTCTTTTTTTCAGGCCATTTGAAACAGCAGACCTACTCCAGCACATCAGACGTGAGTATAAATCTAACACATTACAATAAATGCATTTGTGTTTTACTCATGTCTATTTCCAGACTGAGATAACACAATAGAAATACAACCAAGAGGCAGCTTGTGAATCGGTTAACAACGCCTCCTCTCAACTTTTAACGGCAGGCTGCAAGGAAAATGTTCTTGCGTTGCACATTTCCATTGGATTGTGACCAACCTCTTGAAATGAGAAGAAAGCAAAACTGAACCTCAGTCAACACATGCTAAGCTTGGTGCAACACTTTAAATATTGACATCCCAGAAAGAGAATCTGGGGTGATCTGCCATGATGGCGTGAATCAGACTGTTGATACTAGGTGGCAACTAATCCTTCTTTGGACGAATGAATAGTGGGTTAGCGTTTGTCTACAATATGAGCTGCAGGATTTGGGCCTCGGAGCGTGAGATCAACATAACCCGGTAATAGTAGCTGATGATACAGCTTATTTCCAGACCTCTTTGCACTTTGGCATGAATAGACAGCAATTTGGGTGTCTGAAATGTCAACACAGTTTTTTCCCAATAGTGTCATGAATGGCTTTGTCTACGAGCGTGTCTTTGTCTGTGTATGTCGTTGTGTGTACACATATGATGACTGCCCACTGTGCATCTGCTTGACTGCTCCATTTGATTGCTCCCTCCAGTAGCACTCTGGGAAATGTTAATGGAGGGCAGTTAACGTCTGACACAGTTCACCTCCATCTGTACTCAACGCACCATCACCCTGATGGAAACATGGTTTGGAAAAGAAAATCAAGCTGGAGAGAGATTTAATAAGGGGGGTTAGGAAAGGCAGAGGAAAAACACCCACTGCTGTATTGATGCAGTCTGCTTAATTGCATTTCTGTTTGCCTTTACTTGTTTGTGTTAAGTGCCTGTGCACAAGACCCATGTCTCTGTGACTGAATAGTGCAATGGTGTGTGGAGCATTTACATGGCTGTGTGAAGATGGTGTGAAGCACACAAACAGTATTGCACTTTCGTCCAATGAGCCAGCAACGCCGTAGGTATGCACGTAGCCCATACACAAAGCCCACGCACAAAGCCCACGCACGTAGTCCGCGCCTGCAGCCCACGCACGTAGCTCACGCATGTAGCCCACACCATTGTTAGCATTCATAGTTGTGCGCATGAATTCAGTTATAGTTGAAGTGATCACACACACACACACACACAGCTCACTCTGTTGCCTCTCTGACCTGAGAATGGTGTGTACTGTTGTTCCCATCCACAGAAACATTGGGTCAAAGACACAAAGACACACACACACACACACACACACACACAACTCACTCTGTTGCCTCTCTGACCTGAGAATGGTGTGTACTGTTGTTCCCATCCACAGAAACATTGGGTCAAAGACACACACACACACACACACACACAAAACAAACACAATGATTTATGGCCTCAAATGCAGTCAATAAGAACCATGGCCAAGATGAAGGACTTGGGCAACAGCTTGCAGGACAAACGGATGGACACACAAACGTCCACACATGCACACACACACACACACACACACACACACACACACACACACACAGAGTCGTCCATTAGCTAAGTGTAGAGGAGTGAGCTGCGTTCCACGTTGGCTCTCTTTATTAACTTCCTCTTTAATAATGCTCTAGCCTCTACTGCATTGTATGAGATGGCCAGCGGATAGGTGTGTACTTGTCATGAAACCACCAGTACTTGAAGCCTGAGCACAACCGTGTACACACACATTTGTCATACACTCACTGCTTTCAATGCTTTCATGTACAATGATTTGAGTAAAGTAATAGAAAAACAAAGAGCTTATAGCCAAATTATGTCTGGAAAATAAAGTGCCAACAATATATCACTTGATGAAAAAAAACACAAATAAATGACATAAAAAATGATTGATGAAAACCTGTGGATAAATGAATACGCCATTTGGCCAAAAAGTAATTTGGGCAAAAGAAATCAACAAAATACATAAATAAAAGTGTATCTTTTTGTCTCTGCACCACTGACATTCAAGATGACTAGAATCCTCTGAGTAAGGAGCATGGCATTTCCAACATACATTCTAAATGGCCGACCATTCATAAAAGAGTGGGGCCAGCTGACCAATTTGCTGAGCTTTGTGGTAGGTGGACCAAGAGCTAAACTGACAAATATTTATTTAGATAATTACAGCATGTAAACCTATTCTAGTAGACCCTCAATACAATTTATGGAAATGGCCACAATTTGGGTTCTTTAATAGTGGAGTCAGACTCTTTTTATGTCTCCTCCTTTCCTATCACGTTCTCTTTCCCAAATTGCCCTTGTCTTTTCCCTCCATTTATTCTCCTGTCTTGTATCCTTATCTCCTCTCCTCACTAACCTTTGTTTGCCTAATAACCCCGGCAGTGTCTCCTACCTTGGAAATAAAATCAACTCTTTTTCAGAGCAACACAAGCTGTGCTTTCACATAAAACAACAGTCAATTAGGCTTGAGCCTCTTTCTGGGCCATAAAACAAGGATAACAATGAGAACGCTGAAAAACAAGAAGACACTTTCGCTCCTCATCTGCTGTCGTTGGAGTTGTTTGACGACCTTGATGAGAACTTTTTAATATATAAATGTTTTTTTTTATTTTCATTGTAGTGTTTGCTTGTGCAAATGTCTTCCATATTATCTTATGATCCCGTATTTCACTGCCAAGTTAATTGCAAGTAGGTGTTGCTAAGACTTATATAGTATTGTATATTGGCCTCTAAACCCACTTACCAATGGCAGTGGAGGGAACCCACGAAGGATGTAACAAGATAAACCTTAGGATTTGTTGGATGATAACACAATTTTTTTTCTTTGGTCAGTTCCAGATTTTGCAAATGAAAAAAACAAAAATATCGATCTTTAACGTGAACAAAGTCTTAGTAATGGAACTCTATTAGAACTATTGGCACTGGTATGGAAAGCATTAAGTGATATAAGCATGAGCCAAAGGTGTTTGGAACCACTAGCCTCGAATAGTAGTAGTAGGTTAGTGGTGGTAGTTGTTGCAGCAGTTTTAAGTGTGACAGAATTCTGCCCAGCATCTTTAGGTAACATTGTCACTGCTGTGTGTGTGTGTGTGTGTGTGTGTGTGTGTGTGTGTGTGTGTGTGTGTGTGTGTGTTTGTGTGTGTACTTGTACATATATCTTTGTGAGGATTGGTTTGATCCTAGAACTTACAGATTGAAGATATTTTGGGAGAGTGAGGGCATTTTGGTCGGTCCTCACTTTCTGATCCACATTCAAAGGGCTGTTTGAAGGCTTGACTTTAGGGTTAGGGTTAGAATCAGGTTAGGTAGAGATAGAAACGCAGAGCTCAGAACGAGCACTCTGATGGACACGGGCAACGTGGGTGTTAACAAAAACATTTTGTAGGTTCATCATAAAAAAACATGTTCATATTGTTAAAGTCCCTTTTTTATTTTAGAAAAAGACCTAAATATAAATTAAAACGACACCAGCTCAGCGAGGCAGAGGATCTATATTTAGGAGTTTAGTTGTGATGGTAAAGTTTAGCATAAGATCCCGGGGAATGCATTATGCCAATGGGTGTCCTCACTTAGGTAGAAGTATGCGTGTGTGTGTGTGTGTGTGTGTGTGTGTGTGTGTGTGTGTGTGTGTGTGTGTGTGTGTGTGTGTGTGTGTGTGTGTGTGTAAAAGCCCTCACATGCTGTAGGTTTTAGTGATGGAGAGTAAATATGTACAATATATTATATGGAATTGCAGTGGAAATTATTGTAATTTCAGTCACTAGTTGGTACATTTCTCTTCAGTATGTTTGAGTAGAGCATACACTCATCTGATGCAGGAAACATAAAAACCACAGACCGTGACCGAACCCCAAATAGTCAATGGAATGTGGAAAGTCGGTGTGATTTGGTGTATCTCAGGAAGTGTGTCGGCCGCTGACTCTGCGTTTTCCAGAGGCTGGGTTATCTGTGTAGGTTAATAAATGGAGTTAAGCTAAAATGAATGGAGACGAGTTCCGGATTCAGCACACAGGCCTTATCTTCACTGGAGTATGAAGGCAGCTATTAAACAATGCCTACATCATACAATGTACAGGAAGGGTACCTCTGGAGATTCAATAGTAAGATTGCACTTCCATTTATAGAGTGTCACAGAAACCCACTTACTCACACCTGTGTTTTCTGCTGTTCATTTTAAGCCATGATATTTCAGTTTTTTCTGCCCCTATGGATCTGAGAAACACTGAATAAATGCTGGAGTAGCAAGGTGTATTGTCAGTGTTTTTTTTCATTCATTCAATCTATCCTGTGAGTATGCATCACGAGAGATGGAGAGAGACTCAGACCACCTTCAAATGTGGCCTCGGGACGCATTGAGGACGAATCTGGGTGCGTTCACACATTTACTTAGCACTGACCACTAGTGGTCTGATCACTAAGGGTGGATGTTAAAGCCAGATCTGGACAGGGTTTCAGACTCAACAAACCCTCCAGCCTGAATGTATGCAGGCCATTTGTCCCTGTGATGCTTTCCAAAGGAGCATCTCCTGAAGTAGCACCCCCTCAGAGGCAGGCACACCGGACCATTATAGTTGTCATAGATACAATAATGAACATGCGGTTAAGCAGTTTCTTTATGGCAAAGTTGTGGAACTGTCAGGACGATGCCTAATTGTTTCAAAACAGGAACAGAGCACTGGTCTCCCTCAACAAAGTCCTGTGTTCTGTGGATCAACCCCCAACCTCCCCATTGCTTGGACTTCCCTCCCTGTACCACTACACCTGACCTCCTCCTTTACCCATCAAAATCCTCTGACTGCCAAAAATGATGACTGTACAACAACATGGAAATCAGAATTAGGGACCAATGGCGGCCTTGAAAATAATGCATTGGCCAGTCAGATGAAGCCCTGGTCATGAGAAAGATCAAAAGGAAAAAAAAGAAATCCTGATCATCTCTTTTACTACAGAGCATGGGGGAAATCACATATGTGAAATCACATATTTATACAAATACTTGTTGAACATTGACTTCACAATGACAGGATGTCAACATGGAGACACCAATGTATGCCTCAAATGAATTTATTTTGAATCCAAGCTTTAACATAAGGTAGTACATTTGACACGGACTGTTTCAGACTTACTTTCTTTGGCTCCAGCATATAAACAATCCAAGAATGTGTCTGCACCAGTGACCTGTTGTAACAAGACATCCTGTATTTTTTAATACAGAAAGTTATAATTTGGACTAAAAGGATAAAGGCACGTTTTCAGGAGGTGAGGATTAGTCAGTCTTCTGTGCACAGATGCCCTCCATTCTGAGTTGATACAGCAGGTGTCATTTTCCAGAAAAAATCATGCTGATAGCCTATAAGGACAGACGAGGCCTGATAAGTGCAACAGTGAGTACCATCAAATAGCAGCCTCAAACAATCAGCTAAGCATACTCACGGCACTGCGGTGGAAGTGGTTTCGGATAATTGCTAGACTGTCCTCCCGCTAATGTGATGAATAACCACGGTGTTTCCGGTAAAGGAAGGCTCTTGTATTTTTCGAAAGAGGGATCAGCGCCACTTCAAATGAAACTTAAGAGTGACTTTATGAGACATACATTAGGGAGGTAGACAGTGGAGAGGGATGGCGGAGAGGTAGAGAGATATATAGCGAGGGAGGGAGGATGTTCAGTGTGTGGCTCATTAACTCGAGATGTAATCAGTGGGAGGGAGTCAGACATTTTGCCATTGACTAATGAGGAGAATGGATAGTGCGGTGGTGTAGCCGTTCAGCATGTGGACTGACTGAACTCAGCTGTGCGAGGCTGTGACGCTGCCAGAGGATGGTAACATATTCATGTATTGATACTCGGGGGGGTTGTAAAGAACACTATGATATGTGGGATTCCTGAATTAAGAACATTAATACATTTTCACAATTCCATATATATTTTTATTTTGTGTGTGTGTGTGTATGTATGGGTTTTTTACCATGCTTCAGTGATGATCTAATGAAAGCAGTGCAACAAAATACATTTTATTCCTAACTCATGAGTCAAGAGTGATTTCATGACATTGTTGCATCCTTAACCAAACTCTCCCTTCATTAACATATGTTGGCTGCTCTGCCTCAGCTACTACACTTTTGTCTATATTTTGCCACCGATGTTTATGTGGTTTGTGTCCTATGCGCATCAGTAAAGGGTGACAAGGGCACTCAAGGGACTCAGATATCTTCGCTTTCAGGGTTTTAAAGTATAGCAGCAAATCCTGATATTTAAGAAGCAAATCAAGCATGATACAAATGCTGCATGCAAAACCCGCTGTGTTCTTACACGGGCTGAATCGGATATTCTCTGGAGTTTTAAGGAAGGGGCTGGCAGCAGAAACTTCGAAAAATGCGCGGACATGCAATTAATCATTGTGATTTCTTGGATAACTTGGTGTGCAAACAATAAATACTACATAATATTATATTATGAATTATTCAGTCAAACTCCAGCAACAGATATCACCGCTTTTTCCTCTCCCTATAATTCAAAGCACAACATGCAGTAGATTTAAATTTGCAGTAGAAAAAAATTGTTTATTCCTACTAGTAAATGTAACAGCAACAGTAAATGTACTTTGTATTGAATGTATCAGTGACAGGGCCACATTTATCCTAAAGTAATGAGGATATGTTGTTCATTTGCATATATGATTTGTTGTAATTACATGAATACTGAGCATATGGATATCTGACCATGCAGTACAATGGTGACTCTACAGCAGGATTAAACATTTTCAGGGTTATGTTTAGACTCTCATAGCACTTGGTTAAAGAATTAGTTCACCCAAAAATGAAAATTCACTTATTATCTTAGCAGTAAGAGGCATGTTTAGTTTTTTTCAGTTTTTTTATAACGTCTGAAAAAGAGGTCACTTTGGCTGCAACACTGTTTATCCCTGAGACTCCAGAAGTATTCTGTGGACTCAAACACTTCACCCACCCCTCCGTCGGCACAGTGGTGAGTGGATGATGAGTGCATTTGTCCTTTTTGGGGGAATTATCCCTTTAAGGTCAAGGAAAGATTGAGGTCTGGTTTAATACAGAAAAAACAATTCAGTGACACCAGACACAACATGTTTATTTACATTCAAACAAAACTACTGTCTTGTCCTAACTTTAACTCAGGTATGTTTGTTGCAAACTCAAGCCTGCTGTGTGACAGTCATGTGTTTGATCTGCCAGACACCCACCTCCTGTTGGATGCATTTTGTCTGGATGTATTCCAGCCAGGGAGAACATTTCCTACAAAACCTTGTCTGCTGTTGCAGCTTTGTCGCCTATAAAAGTAGTTCAAAGAAGCCAGTGTTGTGTAAAACACAACAGCTATAGGAAAGGAAATTTACCTCGAAAAATACTGCACTGAAATATGCAATCTCCAAATACATACATGAGCGTATGCACTGTAATGCAAGTGCCACATGCAATCCCACCATAGAGAACAGCCATATGGGACACATTATGAGCCCACCACGTGGCGCAGTCAAACTGACAGGACACCATGATTTAGCCCCGCTGGAAGTGGATGGATACAAACTTACCTTCAAAGTCATCTCTCTCAGGTCTCTGAGAGCTAAAAGCCTCGGGGGGGGGCACAGTATAGCATGTTGGCCAGTCAAGTGCCTCGCAATAACTGCTTTTAATTTATCTTCCACTGTCGGTCTATATCCATTAGCTGTGACATTTAGCAGAGATGGGAACTGTAAGGCAGATTAGCTCCGATCAGCACTGATGGAAACATACCTGGGTAAACCAATTTGGCCAGGCACCGAGGTGAGAGAGCACATCTGTGTTTGGTGCATTTGTGGTGTCGAACATGACGCACTGGGTAAAAGCACGACTCCTCTACTGGCAATAGGAAAGCATTCAATCACTTTTTTTAGTGGGTTTACGAGCATTTTAAAAAGCCTTGTATACCACTAATTTTTGTCTAAAGAGGTATTGGACTCTAACCTAAATGTTAACAAAATATATCTTCTACAAACTTCAAGTAAAGCAATAATTATAGACGTCGCAAGGCTCCCAGGAGCTCCTAAATAAATTGGGTTTAAATATGGGATTAAGTTTCAGGTCAACCATGGGTTGCCATGGCTAACCCTGAAACTCACTTTTGGACAGAGGGTTTTGACAGTAGAAATTACATGAACATTTTATTTAGTTATTTTCTTCAACTCTACAGTACAAAGCATACAAAAGAACAACAAGGTCACAATATAGTCGATATGCGGAGCTAAATATCCCTTGTATTCTAGATAGGATAAGATAGGATTGGAAGGTGATGAAATACGAAGTCATTCATCACCAATCATCATTATTTGTCATCATTATTTTGAAGCATTTCTGAAATAGGGCAGTCATGAATTTGAAAATGAGGTTATCTTCAGAAAAAAATGACTGAAGTGGCTCATGGGATCAATAAAATCATAAAAAATGAGAAAAATATGATTTCTCCCAGCGGCGCCCGATGGGTTGCTGGGACACTGAGTTTAGCTGTGTGTCACTGTGGAAACACACACACACACACACACACACAAACACACACACTTGAACATCTATCTTTATAAGGATGCTCGTTGAAATACTGCATTCCTCAGCCCCTTACCCTAACTTTAACCACCACAACTACCTGCCCTAACCCCTAAACTAAACGTCATTCTAGCTTCGAGCTTAAAACCAAGTCGTGACCCTTAAAAAGTCCTTTCACAATGTCACATCCTAAGGTCTAAGGGTCAAACTGGTCCTTACAAAGATAGACGTGCTCACACTCGCAGAAGTCCATTTGCTCTCATATACACAAACAACTAGTTTAGGTTTATGCAGGCAGTAAGAGGCTGCAGTGTTTTCACAGAGGACATGTGTATCACAAAGGTCTGCTGCGCTCCCTCCACTCTCTCTCCACTCTCCTGATGTGCCCTTGGGCTGATTTGGCAACAGTGACCAAATCCTTCCTGTTGGGAGTCTTCCAGAGCAAACATATACATGGGTCCCTTCTGACATTGCAATTTTCAAGTACAACAAAGGATTATGATTTAAAAGCACTTCCTAAGCGTGTCCACTTGGAGTGTGCTTATATCCGTATGTGTGGGTTTGAGTGGGTGTTCATTTTGTTCCACCGGTGGTTCGGTGGCAGTGGTCCGCTCATTTTTAATCTCTGTCAGTTTTGCTGCACAGGCATTGTAGTCCATTTAGTTCTGTGCCATGTCACACACATGCACGCAACACACACACACACACCGTATCTCTTCCGCTCAGCACTGTACCATTTGGTGAGGGGGTCCCAGAGTGTAGACACAGGGCAGCCAACTGTGTCCTCCATGTTTGGGCGTCACAGTCACTGAGTTTGTGTACAACTACTGCTCACAAACTGCTGATAGGCCCAACTGACAGGTGACAGGGCATCCACAGACAGCTGCCACTGCTTATCTGCCTGCAGAGAGAAGTTAAATGGCAGTTAATTACTTTTAACCGGAAGGAAAACCCCATGCATAGCCTATGCTGGCAGGCATGGAGAACACAATGGACACTCAGGCCAATGCAACCTGCTTTAGGATCTGTGATGGATATGTGAAGCAGTTCATTTTTACCTATTCTTAGATGATACATAGGTTGTGGTGAAACAGCAGGAATAAAATTTAATTGTAATTGAAGGAACAGAGAAAGATGAAGGGTAAAAAACAAACATTGCAAAAGAGGGAATCAATACACAATTGCTCTTATGCCTAAAAAAAAAAAAAAAAATAGTCACATAAACAAGTTGTGACATGGATTTTTAGTTGCAATCCATATCAAATGGAAAAGGCCAAACAACCGACTCTTCCACTGAGAAAAACAAGATAATTTGCAGCATTTTTCTCTGTATTAAACATATTTTTGACAATTGGGTGGACATCTACCTTCCTTGTTGTGGGAGTAATCATTTGTGTGTGTTTCATGGACTAATGATCGATCAAAACAAAGAAACATAGAGGCAGTAGCATGTTTATTTTTAAATTTTTTTATCAGATTCAGCATCATGGAAATAAACATGATATATTAGCAAATGTTCACGTTTAGCTGTCTAACAACACTCAATAGAGTCGTGTCATGTTTATCTCAATCTTCAAATCATATAAAAGGCCGTTACCTTTATGATCGTTGTTGTGTGTATTGGAGACAATACATTGTGCACTTTAGTTTTCCCCTGACTTATCAACTAGTGACACCAGCAGGGTGACATTTTGGGTTTTGACAATTAATAGAGAAATTATTGAATTTGGTAGACATTGATGTTGCGAACAGGATACAACATACTTTTTTTTACAGCAGCCATTTTGACATGGAATAGTAGGTAAAAGCTG
The DNA here is from genome assembly GCF_022539355.2 of Hippoglossus stenolepis. Lineage (NCBI taxonomy): Eukaryota > Metazoa > Chordata > Actinopteri > Pleuronectiformes > Pleuronectidae > Hippoglossus > Hippoglossus stenolepis. The sequence goes on along the minus strand of NC_061496.1, from coordinate 25,812,696 downwards.
TTATCACAGTAATTAAGGCTCTTTACCTAAATCGAACAGAAGCTTTATTAATGCGATTAGTAACAACTGTGTTTTCCGATGTCAAAACAGCTGCTGTGACGAAGATGTGTTGTCATAACTTTGCAGACGCCCTAAAATCCGTACCGTACACTGGATGTAAAGATGGACGACGTGTGGCTGACTGCAGAAACTCTGCTTCTTCCATGTTAGCAAATGCAACGTGGGCCAAAATGTTCACATCAATTTTCCAAAGATGGTTTCTGCCATTTTAGATAGTTCTAATCACACTGCTGTACGTAAGTAAGTTTTGTTTGAATGATTTATTTTATGCTACAAAAATGTCAAGAAATGTCATGATTGACAGCTGAGACTGACATGTGATTGGATGAGCAAATGCGTACCAGCAGGATCAGGATCACCAGTGCAGGATGGCAGTGCCAGTATCAGTGGGAGGAAGTAGAGACGTGTCATCTATACAATCTATTGTCTCAGCTAGTGCTGCCATCAAGTCAAAGTTTCCCTTCATCCTCTTTTCTTTTTCACTAAATACCTGCAACACTAATTACATTCTCACCAGCCATTTCTGTACTTCTCACAACACTGCTTAGCACATGCGCAACCTCACTTTGTGGGGCTAACATGCATGTTGGAAATGTGATGGCCACCATTAACAAACCTCAGTAGTACTGGGGTGCTGCAGAAGTCTCACTGGTAGACGTGAAACCCAAACTAGCCACATGGTTAAATACCACTAGGGGTGAGTAAAGGGGAGAATGCTTCTTTTTGGGATTCAGGTAAACGTAAGACTCTTATCTTATTCACATTTGTATCCACCGACTATCAATTTAATTATCAATCTGAGAACGAATTTATCATTATAACATCTTGCCTCTTGCTTTGATTGTATACTGCCTTGATTTGAGGTGATTCATCATTAAAGATTTCATGTTATGTAGAACGGCCAACAGATAAGCAGAGTTGCCAATTCACTGTTAATTGTTTGTGTTAAACGCTGCACGACTGCAAATTACAAGAAAACAATCCTATTAAGCTCGGGCCAAATGAAAAACAATTGGTTTGAATTTTCACCTTTAAAATGCTGATAATGACTCTGAAATGATTAATGCTTGCAATTTAGCTGCTGTGCCGAGTAGAGCGGCTCGCTGCCCTACAGAGAATGAGAACTGAGGGAGTGAAAGTAAAAAAAATGAAATAATAAAAATAAGATTAAATGAAATGGTTTCTAGATTGGAATTGTCCAATGACAAGAGGGAAATGTGCGTCCAAGAGCTGAAAGCAATTAAAAGAATCAGAAGACGTCTCTGTTCCCTCTTGAACTCTGATTAAATGTTCTGATTGCTAGAGAAATCACTCTCTAAGAGGGAGATCCATAGCTGCCTGTACTGTAAAGTGGCCTATTGGTAAATCCATTATCCTCAGAGACAGAGGTATTTTTTTAGGAAAAAAACGCTCTTGAGGACATTGTTAAAGATCAAAGGGTAGTATTTCACAGATGCTACAAGCTGCTAAATGGCTACCATTGCTGTGTGGATCTGTGGCAGCTCCAGGCTGACAGGTTACAGGGGTTTTTTTGCACTTGCCAACAGTGTCCCTAGATAGAAAGGACATCCTACATAGCCATGTATCTACCTGTCCAGCAGTAGTGTTTCAGGCAATCACCGCTGCAGTAGCTGGACTCCCCTGGGCCTTCCACCCGAATGATTCCTTGAGCTAACAATGGATACAGGCTGATGAAATTTTCATTACCCAGCAAAATTGAGGAGATGGACAGTGCTGTGGTTAGATCTGATAGAGAGAGAGAGAGAACGGGGTGTCGTACCAGCCTGAGGAGAAACTTACATAGGACCCATTGGGGCCCAATTAAATATCATTTATATTCTTTCAGAGAGCCAGAAGGCTTTGAACCGCCCTTGCAATCCAAATTGGTTTCACTCTGTTTAGCTACAGTCCACTATGATGACCATTGCACTGTGATGCAACACCTGCTTTCATATGTTTTAAAATTCAGTGAGAGCAATAGGAAAGACCATGGGTGCTTGGTGCATGAAATGGCTTCTCTTACCTAAAAAAATGTAAGAATAAAAAAGGACAGTTTTTGTCATTCATCTTGCTCACTGTTGTCAGGGATGCTGGAGGTTAGTATCCGTATAACCCGTACTTCATTAGAGCGCGAAGACAAATTCAAACTTAAATTCTTCTATTGAGCGAACTTGCAACAGAGAATGCCTGCGAGGGGAAAAAAGCACAGAGCCGTTTTAAAATAAATCCTGGGTAATAACAATTTAGTCTTCTGTCAAAAATATCACATTTAATTGGTCTTTCGGCAAGACCCCAAAGAATAAATGAATACAAGTTAAATCAAGGGTTCTACCATCTGAGAGCTAAGCTAGGATATGCTATTCAATCAGTTCTGGAATTCCCAAGGTTTCAGTTAAATGCCAAAATAAGAAAAAGTGTTAGATGTAAGATATAGTCAAAATTGTCTTTGATTTTGTTAAAGTGAGACAGAAAAAAGAGTCTTTAGGCTTTGTGCAGAGATCACAAATGAAGAAAGAACAAACACAAACATGACAAAAACCCATCTTAACCATTTTCATTGCAGATATCAAACAACACAAGACATCATTACAAGCCTCCTGCTTCATTTGTGTGTGGTTCTCCCTCAGCCCCCATAGTGCTGCCATTTCAGAACATACAGAATTTGTTAATGCCTACAACAGCTGTTAGCCTGATGTGGTCCAGTCTGTGTTTGCCTTCGAGATCTTCTTTTCATTAATATTCATTATAGTTTTGTAGTGTATCAATCTAATAATTTAAAGTTCATTGAGATGTTGTGATTTAAAGCAGTAGGGATATTCTATAAAATATATATGAAATAGAGGATTTGTAAGAAAAGCCAGAGTTTCACACTTTAATATTACAGCCAAATCAAATGTAGTACGAATGAAGCATGTGCGCATTCGCACGACCAGAGATATGGAGACATGGGAAGTCTGTCCAAACCTTCATGGCTTGTGTTGCCTCAAGTGTGAATATATTTCTATGCATTTCTATTCCGTTTTCTTCTCCAAAGAAAAAAAGGTTTGAGGCCATAGCCTACGTTGAGCCGCCACGCTACCAATATGTTGCTTTTATTATCATCAATCAAATTATTTGACTGCAACTCAGCGCATGTATGAAATATACATGTGCCAACCACCTATACCACTTCCCTCACTTCCCCTCTCACACTGACATTTCTGTTTGGTCGGCTGTGTAGACTGGAGCTTGACCTTTTTGGCAGGACCACCACTGCTGATGGAATGGCTTCGGCTGTCATGGCTCCTATTAACCCGTGGTTCCTGGTTTCACAGGGCCATGGCTCTGTTATGTCAAGATAAAGTAAAAGATCGTTGAAGGCCTTGCACAGGCCCTGCTCTACTCTCTAATCAAACAAGCATTCAGGGTTCTAACAGTGAACTCAAACATGCATGCAGGAGATTAGACGAGAGAGAAAGACGAACGAAGCGAGGTTACAATAGAAGACGTGAACGAGGGCGGTTAGGGAGAAGAGCGAAAGCATCTTGGCCGCAATGTTAATATGCCCAGTGGAGCGTTTCTGAAACGAAGAGATGGAGGTATAAGTCAGTGACATTTTCATTAATTTGTTGTCAGGTAGATCCTCTTCCTGCGGCTGAGCTTGACATGTAAGGTTGTTTTTCTCACATTTCAGATGAATTGCTCAACATTGAACAGCGAGGCTTGACGAGAGGAAGAAACAGACTCGGTGTGGGCTCGGAACTGGCGTGAAATAGATGTGGATTAATCTTAACTCTTGCTAAAACCTTGCATTAGCATGTAATCTTATTATTGTAAAGGAACTGAAACGGCTGCTCACTTAGAGTTATTTTATGTGTAATGAAAATAATCTGGCCTGCATGTGCAAAAAATGTTTAATATTGGAAGCCACACTGTCTTCAAATTATAACTTAGTTCCCCTTCTCTCCACATCACATTGATCCACTTTGAATTATGTCTGCAAGTTAAATCAAGTGAGAGACTTGTTTGATCTAATGGAAATGTCAGTGGTTTTGATTTCTTAATCCATCGAGGAACTCAAAGTACTGGACACCTCTGTTGTTCCATAAAACAGTCCAGCACTGTGCACTGTGGAGAGGTGTGCGTGTGCATGGCGTGTAACTTGTTCCAAACACTGCAGGAGTTCTGAAGGTGGATGGGGATCACACCATTTGAAACGCTTTGCTGATAACTTTGTGATCCTGTTCAAACCTGGTATTACATCCTTTCTGCGTGAGCTGATCACAAGTGGTCAGCTATAGGTACATGAGTGAACACACTCAAATGCGTCCTGGATGCTTCGCAAGATCTGATCACCCACATTCTCTGAGTTGTGTGAATGCAAATGCTTCCTGGGCCACATGTGAAAGACCACCTACTCAGTTGACGTCCTCTGACCTGCTATTGTTTTAGGATGAATCAAACATATTTTTGTATTTCTCAGTGAACATTCGTTGGTTTGTTTGTGGCCACCGCCACAGTATCAACACTGATCACCACATAATTACACAATTTTCTCAAATTATTCAAATATTTCTTCACAGAATAGCTGCAGGAGCAGCGTTGCCAGATGTACAATCATTATCGTATTTGTACGACAATTTTGCCCATGGTACGATGTACGATCTATAATGCCAACATTTCCGTGATGTACGATAGATTTATCTTTTTTTTACACTTAGTATTATCGGTTGTAATCTGGATAGCAAAATATAGATCATGTCTGTGTTTATAAACGTCTTTCCAGCCAATCATGCTTGTGATGATGAATGTGACGTGACTCTCAAGCACGACGACTCACTGCTCACTCCTTTCTCTCCATCGCTCTCTTTCTCGCTCGCTCGCACCGACACACTCACACTGACACAAACATGGTGACATCGGACACATCTGTAAACTCAGATCTTGTAAAAACCTAGCGACATAAATAACGGAGTATGTTTATTTGCATATAGAGCAGGAAAGTGATCACAAGTGGTCACAGGAGACACACGTACTTGTCACTGTGAACTTGTGATCAGATCTCTCAGGACGGATGTTCATACCAGACCTGCTGGACCCGAGAGGGACAGTGATGGAGATCCTACATCTAATCAAATATCAGTGTCTGACAGCAGCATTGTCATGTTTTTTGATTGTTTACATTAATGTTACCGGGTGCAACAAGGAGTTCACATTAAAATAACAAATGATGAGAATTATTAATATTAAAAGATTGCAATTTAACTGTATGTTTTCAATAATGCTGGATAGTGACATAAGGGAAAAAAATGCTCATTACAGACTCTAAAATAGACTTAATTTCTACTTAAAGTGGTTTGAGACATTCAGTCAAGCTTTTCAATCCAACCCAAAGGTAATTTTGATTAAATAACATTTTCTAATACTAAATTAATCAGGACGTGTTCATTTACGTATTTGGCATTAATCTGTTGATACTGAATGAATCAGTTGACAGACATGTTGTTTCCCTCTTAAATAAATCACATTTTTCAGGACAGTACCCACTTGTTGGGACAACAGCTGTATTAAAAAAATGTTTATGAATATGTGTAGATTATGGTCTTATCAAGAAAATAAATCTAGAAAAGTTTAAAGTCACTTAAGACTTAACATGTTTCAGTAAATATGTAAACCATTATCTGACCTTGACAGGGGTGCTTTCGTGACTTCAACATAGGCAAATCAAAGTACTTTACAGAGGCATGGTAATAAATCACAAATAAGACATTAAAATTACATTTAAAAGACAATAAAAAACAAGGGAATTTGATATGCTTTATAGAGGCAACAAATCATTGAAATGATTTAATATAAAAACAATACGAAGTCATACAAACCGCATTCAAAAGACAATAAAAACCAGAGTAAAAACAACAAAATAAGTAGCCTGATTTAACTGACAGGTTTAGCAGACCTCACTTATTCCGGAAGCCTGCTCTCAAGGTGAGGAGCAAAAAAATGCTTAGTTTTGACTCTGTGAACACTGAGTAAATCTGTCCAAGATGACCTGAGGGGTCTGCATGCTTTGTAGAATACAAATACATCAGAGATGTATGGGCCTGAGACCATTTAGTGCTTTAAAGACAAGTAATAGGATTTTAAAGCCTATTCTTTGACACACAGGAAGCCAGTGCAGTGATTTAAGGACTGCTGTGTAATGTGCTCCACTTCCTTAGTGTTACTGAGGACTGTGGATGAGCTGCAGCTGTCTGGTTGATTTCTTTTACTAAGACCTGTGAAAGCACCATTAAAATAGTCTAACCGACTGAAAATAAACACAATGAACAAGTTTTTCTATACCTTGTTTATTTTTAAGCTTTTAGTAGAATTATTTAGATTTTTGATGTGTGAATTGTCTTTATGTGGACAATGAAGTCCCCCAATGTTTATGGCTTGATTTTCTGGCTTGTGTTAAGGTAAGGGATAACTTTGTGTCTTTGTTCTGTAATACAATAAACAGTAAGTCAGTTGTACATGTGCCCATTTCGTGACTTGGCTATCTAATAAAATAGACCAAAAATAATGCTCTGAGCAAGTTGAAAACTGCTGTCTGTATGGTTACTTCAATCTGCCACTATGCTGTTAATACCAGCGTTTCTTATGGCATCACGTGCTTTGAATTCTAGCTTAAATTAGTGGAAAGCAGAATATTGACAATCATTGACAAGTTTCCAGCCCACCGTTCACACCAAAGTCAAACTAGATCACTGGCTTTAATTGCAAACTTAATTTGGTTTGAGGGCTTTTAAGTGTTTTCCTCTGTCTGTTTCTCTGCTCACTAATTGGCAAGATTCACCTCCACTCATTAGCATGCGTGTACACCTTTGCACAACATAATTGAAGCACCCAAATTAGTATTTTCCTGAATATGTACTTCACAGAAGTTTCAAATGGTTTTGTAATAGCAATTCAAGCACGGTTATTGTGAAATCAGGTCACTGCAAATACATACATGGGCAGCCAGCATAGCTATTTGCGGGCAGTTTGCGAATATATGCAAAACCGCTTGGTCAGTAACAGCACAAACGTACCTCTTTTTTACTTGCATCATATTTAAAGAGCTGGAAGATCTCGGGATAGAGTGATTGTAGATGTTTTTGTTTTTTTCTTTATTCAAAATATTGTTGGAAAAGTATCCAGCAAGGACAATATGTTCTTTGCAGCCTTGTTTGTGTGTTGTTGTGCATCAGTAAACATCTAATGAATTTCATAGTAAGAGGTCATTTCGGGATAGAAAAGGAATCATTGACCCTGACCGGATACAGTCTTAATATTAGTAGCATATTATCTAGGGCAGGGGTCACCAACTGGCGGACTCCGGTCCAAATCCGGACCGCGAGAGGTTTCCATCCGGACCGCGACTCTCCATTAAAAACAAAAGTATAAATACATCGGCGGCCTTGTTTGATTTTTAAGAGACTTTTAATCAGGCATAATGACGCCAGCCCAGTGGAGCCGCTTGGGTCCTATGTGTTGTTATCATATACTGTGCAGCCGGGTTGCTAGGCAGAGAGAAGCACGCAGACGGAGATGAAGGTGAAATATGACGTTATCAAAAGTTAGGGAAAGTTGACGTTCAAAACCGAGTCTTCCGAGCAGAGTGGACAGACAAGTATGTGTTTGTTCTTCCTGCGGTGAGCTCAGCAAGACCGGTGCGTCTCATTTGCTCTGAGTCTGTTGCGGTTGTCAAAAGCGGCAATTTAAAACGCCATTCTGAAACCAAACACAGACACTTTGAAGACTCGTACCCGCAGCAGTCCAAGCTAAGGACGCGGAAAATCAATGAGCTCAAAGCCCAGTGTGAGCGGTCTACGCGGGTCCTCTCTCGTCCCCTCTCCGCACAACAGCGGACATACGAGTGTTCGCTGAGAATACAGTGGATTTTGGGACAACATAAAAAGCCCTTTACAGATGGGAGCATCGTTAAAGAGTGCATGAATGCTGTGTCCGAAACACTTCTGGATGGGAAAGAAAGTAGTGAACTGACAGAAAGAATTCAACAAATCCCCCTCTCAGCCACAAGACGCGCAGAAATATTAGGAGAGGATGTTCAGTCACAGCTCACTGCTGCTCTTAAGAGTGCACCGTGCATAGCTTTAGCAGTTAATGAATCAACTGATATTAGTGACAATGCTCAACTTTTGGTATATGTCAGATTTTACCACGCAGAGAGGAACGATTTCTGTGAGGACATTTTAGGCATCACAGCACTTACAACACACACCAGAGGGGAAGACATATACTTAGCTATAAAAGAAATGGTAACACAGAGAGGTATCAGTATGAAAGATGTTGTGTCCATCACCACCGATGGAGCTCCCTCCATGATATCACTGCATTGTCCATCAGTCTGTTCTGCTCTTTCAGAAGAGTATGCAGAGGTTATGAATACTGTGATGAAACTTATCAACTTTCTCAGGGCATCGTCATCACATAAACATCGCCTCCTTCGAGAATTCCTGACGGAAGTTGATCCAAATTCAAATGACCTACTGCTGCACTGCAATGTTAGATGGTTGAGCAAAGGCAGAGTTCTAGCACGCGTTTGGGCCATTAGAAATTAAATAAAAATGATCCTGGAACAACAGAAGAATCATAAGGCCAGACAGATTGCTCAGTTTTGGGAAGATGAGAGAAAAAAAGATTTTATGGCCTTCTTAGTTGACATAACCTCACACCTAAATGACCTCAACTTAAAACTACAGGGCAAGAACAACTCTGTGTGTGATTTGGTAGCAGCTATCCAGTCTTTCCAGCGGAAGTTGGAGATTTTCAAAGTGGATCTCCAAAAGAACTTTACACATTTTCCAGCAATGAAGCAAATTCAGGGTGAGAGAGATATTTCCTCTCACGTTGAGTTCATTAGAAAAACTGATTGGAAACTTCAGTGATCGTTTTGATGACTTCAGCCTGGGAGAACAGGTCCTCCTTTTCATTCAGAATCCTTTTCTGTCAAAAATGTGACCACGTTTTCACAGGAGGCTAAAATGACCTTCAAGTGGGTAGATATGGCATCTCTACAGATGGAACTTGTTGATCTGCAAGCAAATGTAGTACTGAAAGAGCAGTGTGCAGTTAGTGATGCTGCCAGCTTCTGGCTACAGACTGTACCTGAGAAAGTTTTCTCTGGTCTCACTAAAGTGGCAGTACACACCTTGACGATGTTTGGCTCCACATACAGTTGCGAATCAGCATTCTCAACACTTAACATTTTTAAGACCAAATACCGTTCAAGAATGACATTCTTTTACATTTACACGCCTGTTTGAGAATGACACTGACCCCATTCCTCCCAAGGTTCAAAATACTAGCAGAGAAAGCTAAAGCCAATTTCTCCCACTGAATTAGGGAAGTAGGCCTACAGACAATAGGCGACATGTGAATGAAACTATGACAATTATTTCTTGTTCTTTTTTCTAAGAAGTTTTTGCTTCAATCTTTAAGTGGTTGTTAAGTTCAGTTCAACTTAAAGCACTTTATATGTTTGTCTTTGAGGATGTTACCTCTTTATGGTTAAATGGAATGTAGGCCTATATGCAAATTCCAAGACAAAATGTTTATTGCACTTTGTTTCATGTTTGTCCAGAATAGGCATTGTATTTTTGCCAGTTTGTGTTTGATTTTGTATTGTTACAAAAGCAACCTTGTGCAATAAAAATGTTAATTAAGCTGATTTAGTCAGAGCCCATATTTGCATGTCTCTAATTATCCGGACCCCAGAAGGGGAGGAGGGTTGATGTCTGGACCTCTTGCAATTTTAGTTGAAGACCCCTGATCTAGGGGGACAACAAAATGATTTACTAATATTGTAATTCTTCTTTTATCAAATCAGGAGATATGTTTATTGTTCCAGTCCTACTATTCTCCTTATTCATCCTCGTATTTTCCCTGGACACAAAAGTCTGATTTAACTTTCTGTTGTGTTTGTCCTCTGTGTTATTTCCCTCTTTTGTTACAAAATTATAGCTCATTATTTATCCAAGGCTTTAAATGTAAAGGGAGGATGAGGACCTTGGTGAAATCATGTTTCTTCCTTCCTCGTTCCCGATTGGTCTGTGATGGGTGTTTTCCTTCCTTGACCTCAACCGACACGTCCACCCTCCGTACGTCTCCCACAAAAAAACATTCATCTTTATCTTCCATGGTTCCTTCATTTACATTTCTTTCCATCCCTTATTTCTGCCACTGCCATTAGCACCATAATGTCTTCTTTTTTTCCAACACCTGGTTGACTGTTCTCAAAGTGAACATTCAGGTATTTCTGTGGTGCTTTAGTGACAGACCCTAAAGCACCACTCCCTGTGCAAATGGTTAGCAGAAATGCAGATATGTTCATCTAAATTACCTTTTGATTTGGTTGTGTTGAGGTCATGGTTACTTACACTCACCCAGACTGTGTTGGGCCTTTTGAGAGGTTACAGAATCGCTTTGATGAAGATGTATCTGTTTCTGAAAGACAGTGGCAGAGCAGCGGTGCGTAACACATCAGACCTTATTTCCATGCGAGTGATCTCACCTCAGTGAGTTCTATTTCATGATTTTTCTTAACTGCATCAGAATTGTTTCCTTACGCTAACCAAGTGTTTTATTCATTGTTACTTTACCTATCTCCCAACTTGTTGTTCCCACTACGTGGTGATCATCACAAAGCTCTGGTAGCCTTCTTTTAAAATTGCAGAATCAATTCAGGATAGGAAGCTATGGCAAGCACTGGTATGTTTCTTCTTTTTTTTTGTAAACACACACGTTGTAAACCTACTTTCTTGTATACCTGCAATTTGCTGCGTTTATCTGAACTTTTAAACCCAAACTTTTCTCCTTCTAATGCACTCGCTCAAAAGACTTTTTGTTCTTTCACTCACTTTCTCCCAATTTTTTTTTTTCCACACTAGTCGTCCAAGTGCACTTAATGTGTTGATGCACGTCTGTATGCGGCCGGTTATGTGAACTCTGACACACAGATCATACTGTAGCTTCACTCTTAAAGTGGATGAGGTTGTTTTGTCTTTTTTACTCTTTTTATTTCATATTTTGCCACTGTGAGCCATTTCCCCCAGTACTCCCAATGACTTATCTGGGCCTGGAGTCCTATACCCTACTGATACTGCAGCTGCGGTCCACCTCTGTATTTGAGAAACATTGTCATTGAGTGTAATCCATGGTTTTGCACAGTCTAATCCAATATTCTTTTCTCACAAACGGGTTTGTAAAACAACAGAAGAAATGGCACAGGGTTGTTCATATGTTGCCAGAACTGCTGTGGTAGCTCATCAGGTTTTAATGATCGGATCATGATACCGTCCATCTAGCTGCTTGTCTGGCTCACTGTGGCACCAGGCTAAGCCAAGCAGACACCCTTCTCTTTAGCCATGTCAGCTCCAGCCAGACTGGGTATATAATTCACCCAGCATGTTCTGGCTTCGCTAGTGGAACAGTGTACGGTGTACAGTGTTCAGAACAGTGTACTTGAACAGAATACCTCTGAAGGTTCCAGTAGGCAACCAAATTGACCGAACCAATCCAATTGGCTCCTTTTCGAATGAAGGGGCAGCAGAACTACTGCAAGCATCTTCCATGTCTGAGCAGTGTTTGTCATCCTCTGTCTGTACAACACACAAGTGTTTGACGCTGTTCAGCTTTCTGTCCACAACAGTTCCAGGCAGACAAACAATTATATGCTGGTATTGTACTCCTGAAATATTAAGCTGTAGACTACATACAGTATAGTGTATGTCAAACCACTGCTTAAAGTACGCTAAACTTTGTTACAGAGTACTCAAATGAGTTTGTAACACTAAATAAGGTTGTAATATTTGAATGTTCATGTCTGCCAGTTTGTTTTGTAACATATGACAGACAAGGAGATATAAGAAGGGGGAAAGGGTTTGTCAATGTCAGACTAGAGCAAGCTTACGGCTACACCCTGTAAACTTGAATCGTATTGAGCTTACAAAAATACCAAATAGGCTTATTGTTCTCTCAGTACTCCACTGAGTTTTGATGCAGCCATGCTACCAAAGAGACTCTTTTATCACATTAGTCTGTTCTCTCAGAGATTTACTACCAATGACCATAAACATGGGTTGGAATGCAGCTCCAGAACTTCCCCTACATGCTTGGCTCCCTCAGGCAGGTAACGTGCCTACATTATAGCTGATAGTCGACCACAATCATTTGCATGTCAGTCTCCTGCCCCGTCTTACCCTTATCAATAAGAGAGGGCCCGAGATGCTTGGTGTTCTCAGAGGGCAGCAACATTCTCTGAACTTGAAAGGAACAAACTTCAAATGTTCACAAGAGTGCCATGGTGTCACCTAATGTTGCCTTGAATTCTTCTTACCCATAAACCAGTTCAATATTTATTATTTAGCTGCTTCTTCTCTCACTCCTTTACTATGCTGTTCCTTTTCTATCAGTATCCATTGCCTAATTCTATACCACATCTCCTCTCAAACCATTCGCCCATCCATTCCCCTTTAGACGGTCAATTCTCTAGTGTCCATCCTTCATGTTCTTCATTCATTTTCCCTTCCTCCTCATACGACTCCCTTGTTCCCAGTAATCCCATCTCATCTCCACCATATTCAAGTCTCTCTTTTCCTACCCTTCCTTCATCATTTCCCCTTTTTCTTTTCATTCAATGTCTTCTTCTCTTGAATTCTTCTCATCTTCATACTTGCAGCACACTACAATTCCCTCCTCCACTTCCCATGCTATTCTCCCGCTACCTTTTCTTCCTATTCTCGTATCCCTCCCTCCTTTCCTCTTTTTTACCAGCAGGGGATGAAGCGTTGTCCTGTGGCAGAGAGGATGATTCATGATTGACTGGCAAGGGAGAAGGAGACATATTAATCAAGAGGCAGCCGTAGAGCTCTGCCATAATGCAAATGGAGTGTTAATTGAGTGCTGGATGGGTTTGAATAATGGCTTGGGCTTTTCACTTCAATCAATGCACATCACAACAATAGGCTGACAGCGCGCTTTCACAATGTAGGATAAAACCCATAATGCTGTAACGTTTTTCTCCATTTTCTTTGTTTCACAATAACACCGGAGGTTGGCTGTTTATGCCTGCATATTAGGACATAGACATTAATCGAGAGAAATCCCAGGTTATTGAATAGATTTGGGATTATTCTCTGCATCTGTTTTGATAGGCAAGTGTGAAATGAGACCCGGAGATGAATGCAGTCAAATAGAATGGCGCGACGACACAGTGTTTATTCAGCCTGAGGCTAAATAAAGAGAAATGAGATGCCACAAGTTTAGCATCTGAGGAAACCCTGGCAGGCTTCTGGATTGCATGGGCTTCCATTGGTCATGAAACTGAGCATTTTTTTTATGTCAATGGCTCACAATGGTGTGCATTATCAAAGGTGTCTTTAATATATATGAACACGGATTGTATTATAATTATCCAACTCGGAGGGCCCCAGCGAGCTCCTTTAAGCTTGTTTCCGGCCACAACAGGCTGCTGTTTTCATTGGTAAAGCACTGATGAATTCACTATGCTATATCTGCCCAGCAACAAATGCAGGAAACAATAATAAGATATTCAATTATCAACATAGTAAGACACAGCTACAGATGTTTTTTTCTCAGGATCTGGTGGAGACTTAGACTTAAAAGTATTATTAGCTGATAATCAATTTTTTTCGTTGTGTTACTGCTCCCAAATGGCCAGTGAGATCTGTTAATGTAGATTTAGCTCATATTCAGTTGCCGTTGACAGCATACACATAACATATGAAGGACAGAACATATGATAAAGAAGATGAATCATTTCCAAGCATCAAATGTCTCACATGAGCTAAAACATAAAGTTACCTGAAGTGTGTTTTGATGCTGCCATTGCTCTTTAACACTAGGATTTCTACAGCACTCTGATTCTGGCTGGCCCAGAGCTGCTACGGAATCAATTGAAACACATTAAAGAAAGAGTCAACTGCAACATCTCCCCTTTGCTTTTCAAAATCACACTTGCAATATCTTTGACGGATTCTTTTTCATGCTCCCCAGCTGCCGATGGATGAACTATAAGCTACTGAATTATGCTGAATAAGCTACTGGCTTTTGAGTTTGACAGTGCTGATGAAGTGGGCATGATCCCAAACACACCAAATCCCAGTCCCCAAACACACACACACAGACATGAATGAATACATGTAAACACCCACTTCAATCCAGCACAACATCTGGTGTGTCTTTACTCCCCATCCCCGCTCCCCTCTCCACCCCATCCCTCACAGGAGACTAATAGACTCATTAGTTGTCTATCCAATAGAAAACAGAATGCAGGAACTAACTGGGCACTGGTAATGCTATCCAGCCCTATCCTTAATTACAAACCATCAGGCTGCTAAATGAGCTCTGCTGAGGGACCCCGTGGGGAAAACAGTTCAGCAAACATAGGATATCGACAGTCGCAGAGAGGTGCTTCATTGCCATTACACTGGAATCCACAGGATTAAGACAAGCTCAGTGGTGAGGACAAGGTCTTAAAGGGAAGACGAGTACTGCTTCTGGCAACTGTTTTCAAAAAAACACTTTCTGTAACATGATTGAAGGATAATGTGGGAAAAGAACATATTGGGTATAATCATCATGAAGAACATATATACTGGATTTTACATATATATATGAAATTCCTGGTTTGCCTGTATCCAGAATGCTGGTATAATGAAATCACACAGCAGAATGCCACCTTGTTTAGTTCATGGTCTTCCGAACGGATCTCAGTGTAAAAGGTACCCCCCCCCCCCTCCCAAAAAACAAACAAACTAAGAAACCAGCAGGTTTGACTATAGTAGCAAAAGTTGAATGCAGCATGGTAAAACAATAAAAGAGAGACATGTATTGCTTAAACGGAGGGTCCATTAATCTTGTCTATGTTTTCTACCACCTTCTCTAATTAGTTTAAGTCTTCTTTGAAAGATCGTAAGTTAGACCACTTATCATACTGACTGAACAATGGAAAGACATTGACCAAAACCACTAATCTTTTGCCAATGCCAACTTCTGCTCAATATTTGCACCCCACATCCATCTCTTTGTTTACAGATCATGTCATTAAATCCACCTTCCTGTGAGCACACAGTAATATCCTCATCAGGCTAATGAGGAAAACAATCTCTTGATGTGTCCAACAGTTGATAATTTGGTTTGGATGGGGCTGAGCATAACGTTTCACACTTTCAGTATACTGCACATACTGTATGAACTGAAACCATGTCAGAGCTGTTTGCATGGGGAAGCGAGGCTTGGATCTTCCTTGCAAATATGGACACGTGGAGATGTCTCTGAGTCGAGATGGAAACATGTGTCAAGTGCACGGCTGTTGACACATCTGACTGTATCGTAATTAGTTTATTATCTAAGCTATCTGCTCCGGAGGCAAGTCCTCAGATCCACTGATTGAAACACTGCTGGGCTGACACTGCATTTTCCACTTCACTAACCCCCCTCCCTGGCTTACCATGCCATTTCCTCCCAAAAAAAATGAATAAATAAATAAATAAAACATATAATTGACAGAATTAAATTAGCTAATTAATAATTCAGATGTCCCTCAAACACTAATCGCATTCATTAACCCCCCCCAAAAATGAGATGTTTAATTTCATCATGCCCTGACAATGGTAATACCTCATATGCAAATGAAGGCCGATGGTTGGGTTAGAGGATTGAGATAAACTGCAGTCATATATTAAGCTAAATATCTATGGTCAAATATTCAAAGACAGAAACCTTTAAATTGACTTGTTACACAAGCGAAAGTGGTTTGACACTTCATTTTAATGCTAGGTTAAGTACATACTTAGAATACTTACCTTGCAACCCTAATTGTTTTCAAAGGTGAAAGCTGTGTGATGTCTTAAGAATGGAGAATTAAAATAAACCTTTAAACACATCTGGGTCTAAACCAGCACTTTATTAAAGAATACAAGTGGGTATGAATACTGATGCACTGTTGTACCAGTGAGTCGGTGAAATGGAATTCAGTAGGACCAGTTTGATTAATGAATTCATGCAAGCTGAAAGACCTCTTCGACACCGAAACACTGCAAAGTTGTTTATATTGCCATGAGATGGGATTTTACAACTGTTAAACTATTGCTTAATCACAGCAGCAATCATTATTCCTATTTCTTGCCAATCCTTAGGTCAATAGTATAATTACCAGTTCATATTACAAAGAGATTTCAAGTTCAACCTTTCTTTTGCTGCAGCCCTCTGATTCATCACAGTTGTGTCACTGAAATAAATAGCTACAGTTCCATCATCAGTCTGAAAATAGACTTTAAAGTGCTACACTGTTTTCTCTGCACCTGGATGTTTCTTGCTGGGTGGTGCTGATGGACACTTGCTAAAGGCTTCAGGCGTGTTTTCCAACTCTTAAGGCAGAACACAGACAGGCATGATAAAAGTTCAAAATAGTGTTTAGTATTAAGTCCAGTGATGAATGTGCAGACCAAAATTATAATGCTGACTCGAGCAAAGCTTTCACTAGCAAACCAGGGTTTGCAGGTCAGACTTTGTCCTATCTTTGACCCGGAGAAAGTTGGAGAGTCAGAGGGTGAGTGTTGCTGAGAGACTGGTTGAACATGGTCGGTAAATGTGGTTTATGAAGGTGAAACTGTGCAGAGACAGACAGAGTTAGGGTTTCAGATGAGGCCAGGACAAAAATACAAAAAGCTTTCCAAAAGGTCAAGATCGGACAAGAGCTGGCCGAGGCGTAAATACCACAGGATTTGAGCTGTCCCTTCTTTACTGCAGCATGAGATAGCTGATTGATGAATGAACTGCAGGTGGTTGAATGAGTTGGCAGGAGTTGCAGGGAACCAGAGGCCACCACCTGCTAGCAGCACAGCTAGCCCATCGAAGGCCGATCCAAAAAGTCAAATAATCACTGATTCTAACAGTTGCGTTTATGAAAAGAGAGGTTAAGTCACCTGTTGGTCAGCGCTAGTTCTTCAAGGCTAACTAGATGCCCAAGGCGCTGATTCAGTGGGTGCTCCGAGGCTTGAGCACCCACAGGGAATGCCGAGCACCCACATGTGCCGCCACACCAATCCAATTAGAAAATGTTGTGGTTGTTTGAGCCTATTGGTTAAGGTTGTGGTAGGCTATGGTTTTTGCATATCTTTAATTATGGGCGTGCAGGTCGGTCATTCAACTGCTAAGAGCAACCACTGGCTACAACATAAATCAGGGCCTATGGTGGACACTACAGTGACTTGCTAACAAAAGGTGACCAGATGAACCCAAATTTATCTCTCTATCTCAAATAAATCTCTCATATAATCTCTGAGTTGACAAAGTGATATGTTTTTGAACGTGTAGGATGTTGCTGATCATAGCAACTCAAATGGGACTTTATTCATCACAATTATTTGAGATTCAGCATCACCTGATGTTTCACTGTCTGCCTGCCACGCCAGCCACATAACACAAAACCAGCTCATCTCCACTGGTCTCCAGCTTCACTCATTCTCCTGCTGACTTCTCAGTCATCCAGCTCCGCTCACAGCTCAGACCTCTTTGGCTTTGTCCTGCAAACCACCATTTCCTCTTTGCCCTCAGTCTTCACCTGCCAGAACCCTCATCTCCACAATAGATCTAAACTTAATTAATTATCAAACATAACTGATTTTGAGTGTTTCCTTATTGATAAATCTTACGGCACATAATATTGTTTTAATTCAATCACCCACTGCAGGTGGTTCAGAAACAAACACTGCTTAAAAAAAAAGATCTAATTAATGTGACTTTAATCTCAGATTTTCTTTTTTGTCTTGCAAATGCATGGGTTTTTAATCTCACAATTTATTCGACTGTATTTTCCCATTATTCTTAAATAAGTGTCATTTATACATATCCATTTCCTAAACATGCCAAATTTATTTTATCAAGAGCCATTTTACACTAAAATACATAACACATTTATTGGAAGGGTATTTTTGACATCTTGAGTAAATACAGTCAGTTTGGCAAACTTTATAGAAATGTGGCACATAGCTGTAGTGTTTGTGTGTGAGTGTCATATTTCTCACCTAAGGAGAATGAATTTCTGAGATGCAGCAATAATTACATTAAATGGATTTAGAGGATTCACAAGCCGGTCTGAATGTACATAAAAAAATGACTGCAAACCATTTCTTAATACCCATGAGAGTCAAGGTCACATCTTCGGCAGTGTGAAACCAAGCATAGCGACTAATCAAGGCTGTGCATGGGTTAAAATGTGTCACATTGTCTGAGGAACGTAGGAGTTATGAAATCATCAGTTATCTAACCTCTGCAGGGGACAACTGCATGATGGTACTCGAGCTCCCCAGTGTTTGAAGGGTTAGCTGACCACAGATGAATTCCCCGGGGACGCAACAATGGCTGCACTGCCATAAGGTTAATCACACTTTAAAGCAATTTGAAACCCAAGTGAAGAAAATAAAAAAAGAGATCCATGACTGTGTCTTGTGAAAGTCCTTCATTCATTCTTCACAATCTAAATAATTCTAAATTAAAAAGAGGAGCAAAATCATTTAAACTGACCTCAATTGCTATATAAAGTATATCTATATCTATAATATAATGTAACATTTAGAACTGGGCATTGGCAGAATAATATGTTGTTAAAGGGGCTTGAATTATTCATACATACAAACTGTACAGATAGCCATGTTGCAGATCTACGAATTACCATTTAGTTAACATCTAAAACATTTTCAGTATTTCTGATCAGCTTGTTATTTTGCTGGCAGTTTTTTTTGTGAGATCAGCAAAGCAGATGTTGACATGCTATTGACCGCTTGCAATTCTACTAAATACAACACATTTCTGTAATGAGAAATTGATCAGCATGGACACACTGATAAAGTGCAGCATGATGCATATCAGTGTGATTATCAGGTGACAAAAACACATCAACAGATATTGTATAGGTTCATTGGTTGATCATTTAAAACCACATAAGAATGCATGAACAATCCCATTCAAGAATGAAAAACTTTAATCAACGCAGAAAAAATCTAGTTTTTGTTCATTTCCACATATATGCTTCATTAATACTCCAACAAACTTCATCACGGTACATTTAATCGGGCCGATTTTAGACCCTATTTGCCACCTCTGACAATCGCGGGTGTGCTCGGTGCAGATTATCTGCCCAAATAATCCTGAAGTGTGAGGGGTTTACAAATTAATCTTGTCTGACAGAAACCTGCAATAACGCGAGAGCGAGCTGACCGGGAAACATCACCAACCCGATGTTGCATACTTGTGCAGCTGCGACTAAAAACAACAATAAATGTCCAACTCACTTCCAGCTTGCGCTGCAAAATGTATACGCCAATTCCGCCTTCTCGGCCATGATTCTTTGAGATTCCCGCTCCTCTGTTTGGCAGCTTTCCAATTGTCCAACCAGTATGTTTTATCATTTAATGGGCTAAATATGTGGTGTCAGGATTGAAGGTCAATTTATGCAGAAGTCCTGCAACCAAACTTCTACACATTTCAATGTCAAACTGGTGCCCGTTGCCAGTTAAGTCTCCTTGACATAATCCTTCCATGGTGGGAAATTGCGATGTCTTACCATTTGTCCATGAAGCACATTATTATCATTTTTAGAAGTCCTGCTCATGCCCTAAAATTTTGAGAGATCAGACTAGACAGAAAAAAAAATTCTAAGCCTGTTAAGTCAGAGGAGAGAGGGGTATCATAATCTTGTCTTTATTTGGAGTATTGCTGCATCTCTGGACAGCTCTCTGGGGCTTTGTGGGCCCATGGTAACCTCAGTGAAACCGGTGGTTTCCACAGGAAATGGAAGGTGGAGGCACGTGAGCGTGTTCTCCAGTTAGCTGTAGAGGGCAAATAGTGGAGGAAGGGGTAATTGAAGGCAGTTCATTAGATGCTGATCCAGATCCCCCCCAGAGGGCCAGCGGAAGGCTGAAGGGAATAGGATTTACGCTGGGCAGAGAATTAGACGAAGGATTTGCTGCAGGCTTTGGCTCCTCTGGACGAGCCCTTACTCATCATACACTCCAGGCAGGCCGGCTCAGCTGCTAACACCACTGTAATACTCACATTATTAGTTGAGGAATATTAGTAGGCAGTGCCACAGGGTTAAAAAGGAAGAGGAAAGTCAAAGTAGAATTTGAATTTTGGAGTTAAAATTCTTGCCTTACAAATTCACTGCCAATCCCTTTGTTATTTATAGATCGATTTTAGGTTTTAATTGAACTCCATATTTCATCTTTCCAATGACAGTGTCAAAAGTCAAACTTACTCAGGTTGTACAAGTTACTCTCATGCACAAAAACTGCTAAAGATCAAAGACTTTCCTTGCTGATCTGATTGATTCTCTTCAGTGTGAATGATATTTAGAAATAGATTGTCTACTGTTATTGTGTGAGGCTATGGAGAGCTCGCTCACTCATTACCAGAATCATTGCAGAATATTGTTTTCTGTTTGATTGATCTAAAGAAGCAATTTGGTATTTTTGACAGAAGTCCAAGTGCACAACCATTTCTAACATCATGAATTATCCTGTTTATCTCGGTTATCTGTGTGTGTGTGTGTGTGTGTGTGTGTGTGTGTGTGTGTGTGTGTGTGTGTGTGTGTGTGTGTGTGTGTGTGTGTGTGTGTGTGTGCAAATCCAACAAACTCAATAGAATTCTGATAACCTATTGGTAAGTGGAGGGGTTTGCAGGCTGATTTTGTCTCCAGGTTACTTATTAGGGAAGCTGCTTCCCTTTGTTTCCAGTTGTATTGCTAAGCTAAGCTTATGTCTGCTGGGTGATGCTTCAGATTTAATGGAGAGCTGTGAAAGAGGTATCAGTCTTCTCCTCTCTCTTTTTTTCTTTTCTTTGCTCAAAGGGGAATTATACTGTGATTTGACATCGCCAAACAGAACTCCTGTGAAATAAACAGAATACAACACATATAAACACATATCAAAACATGAAGGGAAAACTTGAATCACACATCAGATCTTGATGAACAAATTATTGAAGTTGAAAATCTTTATTGATGTACATTTTACAATTTGTTGAGACCAAAATGACATAACATCGGTCAATGGAAACCAAAATCATCAAACCATCGAGGGCTGCATTCACACCGAAAATCAAAGTAAAAAAAATAAATTACAGGCTGATCCAAATTGCATGAATTTCATCACAGCAGCTCATAATGTGACTTATTAGTGTGTGGCCCCCACGTGCCTGTATGCACTCCCGACGACGTCTGGCCAAACCGGTCATGCTGGTTGATGTTACAGTCAGCATAACGTTCACCACAGCGTCTCCAGACTCTTTCACGCCTTTCATATGTGCTCAGTGTGAACCTGCTCTCATCTGTGAAGAGAACAGAGCGCCAGTGGCGGACCTGCCAATTCTGTTCTCTGGTGAATGCCAATCGAGCTGCATGGTTCTGGGCTGTGAGCACAAGTCCAATAGAGGACCTCGGGCCTTCATGCCGTCCCCATGGAGTCTGTTTCTGACAGTTTGGTCAGGAACATGCACACCAGTAAACTGCTGGAGGTCATTTTGTAGGTTCAGGCAGTGCTCCTCCTGTTCCTCCTTGATGCCCTGCTACGGCCCTGTCCAGCTCTCCTTGTGTAATGGCCGGTCTCCTGGTATCTCCTCCATGCTCTTGAGACTGTGCTGGGAGACACAGCAAAGCTTCTTGTGACCACACGTATGGATGTGTCCTCCTGGAGGAGCTGGACTACCTGTGCAACCTGATTGGGCTGCAGGTACTGACTCAGAACACAGAACTAG
This sequence comes from Hippoglossus stenolepis, assembly GCF_022539355.2. Classification (NCBI taxonomy): domain Eukaryota; kingdom Metazoa; phylum Chordata; class Actinopteri; order Pleuronectiformes; family Pleuronectidae; genus Hippoglossus; species Hippoglossus stenolepis. Next base: position 25,790,835 of record NC_061496.1, on the reverse strand, counting down.
AGAAGAATCAGTCAGGAAGGAGAAGGAGAGAGCAGCTGTCTTGCTTTTGCTTCTCCCTTACACCTGTTGTCACTTTCATCTCAATCACTTGTGCTTCCTAAATGGACAGATTGATATCCATGATGTTTACCTGACTTGGTGTTATACTGTGACGATTAAGTGTTCCCTTCATCTTTTTAAGCTGTGTATTTACATACACGATGCACCATATATACACACACTATTGTGTACATTCCAACACTTTAATGTTTGCCTGGCAAGTAGACAACCCCCCAAAAAGCAGCATACGCTCACATAACAGATCTGAGACATAAACATAAAAGAAAACAAAGACCTTGGGGCTCGTGCTGATTGTGTAAATTATTCAAAGTTTTCAAACCCTGTTCTCCATAAATATCTTTTATGACACAAATTCCCTCATTCACCAATTCATTCATCCATCATCCCCCTTTTCTATTTACAGTTAAAATATGCAGTGCATTTTTTTCACACCTCAGTAAATATATACATCTTTATCACAAATTCAAGTAGATCGTAACTGTGTTCCTTGAAATAAGGCTGGAAGCAGTCTTTGCATTCCTTGTAGATTTCATTCATGGCATTAATTGCATGTTCTCCTGCGGTTCTCCATCAAGACATTTTTAAAGAATAATGCAATCATATAAAAGACACACCAGAGTCTGTATAACATGCAATTGGCATTTGAAGTAATGGTGGATTATTCATGCTCTTATTGTGAGAGTCGACGGCATCTTTCTGCAAAAACAAGCCTTTGTTTTCCTGGTGTTGTTGGCAGCATAGCACACAAAGTACTCATCATTAAGATAAACGTTGACACTTTATCAGGTTTGTTTATCATTTTTCAGCAACAAATGATCTTTATGAAATTGTAGCAGCTGTTAGGAGATCACACTGGTTTCATCAAGTGAAATAAAATCATGGCAAACAATTGCAAACAGTGTAAAGATGCACAGCACATAGCTAATTCTACCAGGTGATATGATGCAAATTCTTTTTAAAGAATGGGAATACTAGTATCGCTACTGTATGTATGAATTAATGGCATATTATGTAGAAGGAGCATTTTAGCAATCTTTCAGCTCATTGTTTTGGTCACAACACCACCTTTACAGTTGACTCCCATGGCTCAACTCCTCAACTGTGTCCTGCCTATCCTCAGTGAAATGGCTGTGATCAACCCACTGTTCTCAATCCTTCCCCGCACCAAACAATAGACAAAGTTATCGACCAGCTGCATTGAGCAACAATTTGCTTTCAAATGTGTTAGGTGATTATGTATCGATGTGTTTAAGTAGTAAGCAAATCATCAAGTTTCTTTAGTATTGGTGTTTAGATGTGAATTTCAGTATCCCTTGTTGATTTCCATTTTGATCTAGATGGATATTTCTCTAGTTATTTGGTATAGTTTCACATCTAAGTTCAAAGTATTGGTGTCAGCAAAGTTCTGTGTTTCCATACCATGAATTTACTTTTCCTGCACGAAAGAAGCTGCTTTAAAAGTTGTTTTGCAGCAGAGCTCTTTCAGACTGTGTGACATTTGAAGGGGTTCAGCGGATCTCGGTGGTTACAGAGATTTCTCCAGCTTGTTCACAAAGATGAACTCACCTGTTGGCTCACACACAAGGCAAATTCCCATTTCCCCGTATCACTATGGCAACAGCCAGTAACAGGAACGGTAGGTGTTGGTGAGTGGCCTTATCAGCTGAGTGAATTATAACAGCAGACAGCTCCACCATCTGCAGCACCCTCTCATTACACATCACATTTACCACATGCACCACACTGAGTGAAGCTGAACATATCGGAGTTGCATCGGTAAATCAATGAGCTCCAGTCATCATGTCCACACACTTATGTGCTCGATGAACATCACGAGTAAGATGCTTTGTGCAGAGTTAAAAAAACAAACATAGTATATACATTACACCTTGGTAGTGCAGTTTGAGGGACACACTGTCTCTTTTTCCTTTGCATGGTTGTACGTGGTTTCTGCACTAATAAAAGCACACATCTCTAACTGGCTGCATCAGTAACCACAACTCAAAACCATTATTTAGGTCTGCAGAGAACTTTAAAAAAGATAAACAACATACACAGACAACAAAAAAATGCATTATTACATACTATTTGCTTTTAATTATCTTGGCTGTTTTCTCATTTCTTGATTATTGCTAATGCATCCTGAACAAAAATGATAGGACAGGGCACAAGAAACAAGAGTGGATATTTTTTGGTGTCGATTTATCATTTTTAAGGATATTCCTGTCCTACACCTGACAAAAATACACACCTCAACGGTCATTAATTCCAAGGCAGTGCCGCTCCCTCTCACAACCTATCTCTCGGTTCAACCTATCTCTGATCCTAAAATGATATTGTTACCTCAACAGAAAGAAACAGCTCCAATAGAAATAATCCCAGAAGCAAATCAAATCCCTCTATCTTATTATAAGTGTTTATCTGGCGACACTGACATCACTGCATATTGATTCTGTTTTAATGAGATATTGTACAAAATCCAACTCTGAATGTTTTTAGTAGAGTGTCCAGTGAAAGGGCAAATGGGGATTTCCACCGACCACACCGTTTTTTTAAACTGGGGACTTGCCTAAGCCAGAGGGGAAGGCTAGTTAGTGTTCCCTTGGTTCATAGTGAAGTACAAATGGTAGCTAAAGTCAGATATGTCTTTTCAGAACTCAATGTGGCCGTCCCGTTTGGCTGTCTGTCTATAAAGTACACAAGTTGAACTGAACAACTCCAGGTGCAAATAATCGTCAACAATACATTTGATCCTCATTTGTTGATGTCAGGAGAATCTCAACACTGATGGACAATCACAACACAGCGGTCACACATTGTCAACTCACTTTTCCGAGGATTTGCAGCAGTTTGTGTCTTTGCATTGATTTTGTATCTAATCGCGTCACTGAAACACGCCGCTAGACATGAAGAGAGGACAGACACAGAGGGAGGGAAAAAGGACATCTTTTAAAATTACAGCAGCTCCAAGAAATGTCAACAACTGCGTTGTCAATTTGTTGACATTACCCAGGTATTACTAGACAGCATGCCTCATGCGTGTTTCATATGATAGAGAGAAATGCAGGGTTCCAGGCTCCATGTTCTGCAATAATCAATGCTGCTGTTTTGTGTGGGAGATGTGACATTGTCTGCTCGAGGCGCTGAAACCCAGCCCGAGTCTCTTCTCCCGCTGTGCTTCATGGTCTCCTGCTGCGCTGCTTCTCAGTCGAGCTTTTCAACATCAAAATCCCATCATTTCTTGCCCTAATCCTTATTCAGTCAGCAAATGCTGCTCTTTGCAAAAGGCAGATGGAATCAGCTGCAGCCATCTCCCCTCGCCTCTAGCCACGCCCCTGTTCATTTTTAATCCATTACAGAGGGGTTATGCACTAATGGCATTAATAAAAGCCCTGAATTCAATGTTCACTTGCCTGTGAGGAGTATAGCGGTGGAAAGAAGTGGAGGGGAACACTGAAATAGCAACTAAACATCTCAAAAAGCAAACCAAAGGCAGCATTTATAACATCCAGTTTTTCTTGTAGTGTTTTTTTTACAACAAAGGCCATTTTTCCATGCAGTTGACTAACAGCAGCTGTGAGCATTTAGCCATGAAAACTCCACTCACACGCTGTTCTTATCACACGCTCCCGTTCCATTCCACTATCCTCAGATCAGAATCGGCTCTCCAGAATTTTGCAGGCTTTTATGGTCCTGTTATAGGCTTCATCCCCCCCCCCCTGTCCTCTACTCTGATCTTCTCCTCTTTTCTTCCTTTCCCTTCATCTCCCTCACTTCTACCCTCACCTTTCCTTCTTTGATTATAGGCTCTCATCTCACCTTTTTTTCCCTCCGCACTCACTCTAATTTTACCTCCTTTCTCTTCACCCTGCACTTTCAATAGCCTTCTAAAGACCTGTATGTTTTTGTTTTGCTTTTTTTTTCTCTATCAACTGTATGCATCTGGAGAGGTCTGTGCTTTGTTTGACCTGGTCGGAACAAGGCAGACTATGCAGCCAGGGAGGAGCAAAGCAATTTATTTATCTCTCTGCCTGGCTTGACCCCTTTTTGTGCAAAGCAGTTTTCCCCCTAATGTGTATTTTGAGAGCAAATCCAAGGTCCTGCCATTTCCTCACCATTGATGCCATGTCGAGGTATTGGAAACCCAAGCAGGTTTTTTGTGCAAATAGAGACGGCTTTGAGAAATGTATTTTGGTCATGGGCTAAGTGCTAACAAGAACAGCAAGCGGCATATATAAGGTCCATATTGAAACCGCGCAAATCCAGAAATGGGTCCTTCAATTCTAAGGCACATCCAGAAGATAAGAAATGTCAGGTTTTGGGGTTTGTAGAAGCAGATGATTCACTGTCAACAGCTGAGGATGCTTGTAACCGAGTGCTGGTATGTGTTTTTTTATTGGATATATCCAGCTCATTTTCTAATTGAATGGGGTGAAAGAGAGGGGGGCGGGGTCACCTATATGTCAGTGGTTAGAGATTCAGACTTTCTTGCAAGTGTCTGCTACTTCCCACAGGTGACTGGGATTTATCTTGCTTGGGATCTGCATTGTAGTCATACTGTAGGTTTTGAGAAGAACCAAAAAAAGAAACGTTGTCAATGTTAACGGCTAATATTTGTGAAGGATTCCACACACACTCCCTTCTCTCCTAGAAATACCCAACATCAGGTCATAGATGAAGGGCAGACTAGTGGCTAATTGTAGGGACACAACGTGAATTAGGTGTGCATGCTTCAGGTTTTACAATCCAATAAGATGCAAACACTTACATGTCACATAGAGCGTGACAGCAATTCTAGCCTTTCATGGACGTGTTGTTGGAATGGGTGATGCGAGGTGGGGAGGGAAGGTGTTCAGTTGGGAGGCTGTGTGAGACATCTTCAGTCTTAGGGGGGGGGGCAATTGTTCAAGTTACTCTGTTAATGTAGATTTATTGTTTCACCTTCTCGTCTCCTAAATGCACCAAGTCTACATTAAACTCTTCTGCGTAAGACATCAGCTGCTGCCCGAGTTCTCCTTTCTCCAGCTTCCAGAAAACTTCCATCACAATATTAGCTAATCGGTCGATGATCCAGTGTAGCCATTTCATAGTTTGTCAACCAAAGAGCACTAAGTTAATATTTCGAATGTAGAATATGCTGCTTAGCACATACGGTGGTCCCAATCCTTAAAAGGACAAATATGAGGGATTATGTTCTGTCCTATATGATGTGCATTTACACTGATTTACCACTGTACTCTGAACACCTGTGCACCTGCGCATTCATTCAATTATCTAATCGGCCAATCACGTCACAGCAGTGTGATGCATAAGATCATACAGATTCAGGTCATGAGCTTCAGTTAATGTTCACGTCAAACATCAGAATCATGAAGAAAATGTCATCCCAGACACTTGGATTGTGGTGTGATCGTTGGTGTCAGACAGGCTGGTTTGAGTGCTTCTGAAATTGCTGAAGAGGTTTTCACACATAACAGTCTCTAATCTAATGAGTGTCGACGAAAACGTCTTATTAATAAGGAGTCAAAGGAGAAGGACCAAACTTGTTGAAACTGACAGAAAGGCTACATTAACTCAGATACTGTCTCTTAACCACAACAACAGCAGCAGGGAACAGAAAAGCATCTCAGTATTAACAACATCCCAAACCCTGAGGTGGATGTTTCTACAACAGCAGAGACCACAACAGGTTCAAATCCTGTTTACCAAGAAGATAAACCTTAGGCTGCAGTCTGTGACGGCTCTCTAACACTGGGCAGCTGAAGATTAACCCTTAAGAGTGTTAGTTATGATTAGGCAAAAATCTATAGCATATTTTTACATTATTATAATCATCGCGACATAATCTCACACTAGACTGACGAGTATTTTGCGGCTATAGTTATTTGTTCTGGTAAATATAATTATTAACCTTAAAAGAAAATTTCATGTAGAATGCATTTGATAGTGTAATAATGTGTTACAAGGCCAACTATTCCAACAAGAATTAATCATATTGTCTCCAACATTGTTTCAACAAACAATTATCTGTAGAATTTTAAGAAAGCCCTCAGCTATTATTATTATTCTCCACTATCATGTATGATCTAGCAAACTACAGACACTGCACTTAGCACATTCAATTATTGTCTCATAAATGATGACAATAATCTTAGAGTATGACATGATCTATGGTGGGTGCAGATTGATCAATTAAGTGTGTGGTTTGCATGAATTTTTACTGAACGTTTGACACAACTTTAAATAGTGTTGAAAAGCCAACAGAGGAAGCTTCATTTAGTTATCAACTCTTCTCACAATATGAGAGGGAAACTTTGCTTCACAGCCACCAGCTGTCAATTAAATAGTTTGTCACTCTACTTTGCTCAAAATTTGCATAATCAATTAACTCCCCAAACCTCTAAAGTAATAATGTATCACTTTTTTTCTTTTAATTTAGAGAGTATTCTCCTTCTTTGTGCCTTGGTCATGGAAAGTCGTCCAGAACACTCTACAGCCTAATGAATTAGTCTCCCTGAGAGAATTCTAACCACAGATTGAAAAAAGAACAGAAGAATAAAAATGCTTCTCCTAAGCTGGTCTTTGTCTCATATATCTGCTTTTAAATGCTGTATTTCTATATATTTTTTTACTTTGGATTTAAATTATAATTTACTCTATATTGGCCAGGATAAGGAAAATAGCAGATAGATAGACTCTCAGATATATATCAATAATAATAATCTACCTAACATGTGTATGTGGAACGAATATCTCAATAATTGTTCATCCTATAGACTTTGCAGCCGGCATGTGTGTTATTTATTGCACAAGGAAGTGCAGTGTTGGATTTGGACATGCAATAAGTTATACAATTTGAATAAACAGGAAAACATTGCCGTGTAGTCATTGGGGGCGGGTTTGTATGGAGCTGAATTACAGAGCTTTTATTTTGAAAAGTAGTGAACTTAGGTCAGATGAAACATACAATATTTTAACATTTCCAGGTATCTCAGGGCAGATACTTGATTCTACATGACTTGAAACAACTTTTTTCTCATGAGGTTATATGAAAGACTTGTATATTGATATACAAATTGATTGTTTACATTATCTTTGTAGAAGCATGCTGTTAAATCGTAATTCACACATGGTCAACGTGGCTCAACATTCCCCCAAACTTGATTAAGAAATGCTTTACGTGAGTATAATTGTGTACAACCAGTTCTTTCATTCATCCGGCGTGTTACATAAACACTTCATTGTTGTTGCTTCGTCATCTGACGGAGACGGCAGTGAATTCTCCTCCTCAGTATCTACCATATAGCATGGGACACCAGATGGTAAACCTGAAGGTTGTAGCCCCTCCGTTGTACCTGCATGCATTATTCAAAGCCCATTTATCACAGGAAAAGTCCCTGTGTAGCCACATTAAACATCAGCTGGCTCGTTTGTTTATACCTTATTTATGCCTTCGAAATAGGGAGCCAGGTAGTCCTGTGCTGTTAATGACACATATTTAACCCTGTGTGAATCTCCCTGCATTATTTAATGGCAATCATTTCATTATGTCACTTTGTTATGCTGCATTCAGTCTTAGAGGGAAATACATAAATATGGAATGGCTGTCATCGACCTCTGTGCAAAGAGTACACCTTAATGTACTGTACGGTGTTCTTGTTGGGCTGTGAGTGATTCATCTTTATGTGGTGGGAAACAGTGGCGTGTAGTCTACTACAAATGAGCCTCACCGTGGTTGAATGGGTTTCAACAGAGAGCATACGTCAATAGTTCTCGTACATTTGAAATAAGGATAAATTGCAATGTTATATTGCATAGTCAGAATATTTGAAGTGGTTTTACTGAGGTTTAGACATTATCTAAATCCAGTGTGGATTACGTATGTGCACAAGCAGATGTATTGACGTCTTCATCACACTGACTTTTTTCCCCTGCTTTGTCAATCTGCTCAAACTCTGCTCAACATTCTGGTGAGCGAGGGAGTGTTGAATGTAGCAGGGTTAAGCAAGGTCGAGACCCACTTTGATTTGCTTACATGTACACACACACACACACGGACACACACACGGCTGCTTTCAGGACTTGGTGGTGAAGTCGGGGTCATGATGCTCTGATCGATAGCTCAATAGCCAGCAGGATCTCCGGAGGGCGCAGATTTCACAGTGGATGAAGAGAAACAATACTGCAGTTGTACAAGGTTTTAACCCTGCATGGCAATGAGATGCTCTTTTCTTTTTCTTTCGGAAACTTAAACACTGACAGCACTGCCATGCTGATTGAATTACTCTCTTAATTAAACAAAGCAAAGAATTTCAAAAGTAATAATTCTGTTTGGATGCTTTATACGTACAGTAGGTTATTTAAATGGATATTTTGCCATCGTAATTTGATTTCTGTACAAAAAAATTCTAGATTGATATTTCAGTCTTTGCAAAAAAAAATACATCCTTAATTTGAATCTAAAAAAACTATTTACACCGATTTACAAAAGGAGCGTTTTGAGTCACTTTGCAGAGTAACATATTTCTATCTCTACAAAATACACATGATCAATTCATAAATGAACTTACATTATTTCTAGATTAAACAAGACAACTGTCTAACAATTTAGCTACTGCACTGTAGCAAAGTTGATCTGATACTGAAGGGACATTTGAGAGAATGTCCCATTACAGTAAAATGCTGTTTACATGCTGCACGTACATGTCAGAGGCTTCAATGGAAACGCTGCCAATTCACTTTTGCCAAACTGCATTGTGGTTCTGTTGCTTCACTGTGGCAGTGCTGGGAGTGGTAGAAGTTGAGAAAAACTCAACTTTACAAGAGGCCAGACAAACAATACTGACACACAGGCACTAGCCATTCAAATCACGTGCATGCAAACACAGGTTTTGCCTGATATCAAACATCAAAATGAGCACAGAGAGAGGAGGCAGAGGCAGCTGGTGAACCTGGTATGTGTTCATCTTGTTATGGATTTTATCTTGCTGTGTGTCCCGAGCGAGAATCTGTGATTATTTGTGATCACGCCAGTACTACGTGTCAGAAACACCCACCATCAAGCATCAAAGCAACACATATGTGTGAGTGCTTCTTACAAATCCATATAGTGTTTAGATGTCCTGATTTAAAATAGGCCATTCTGTGCAATAAGTTATTTAAACTAAAATGTCTTAAAATTACACCAAATTATATTTCTGTATTGACAATGGTTGAAATTAGTAATGTTGAAGTGATCACTAGTAAAGATAAACGCAGAGTCATCACCTAACTCTATTGGGTGATGACCTCAGAGCTGTGAAGCATTTTAATGTCTCTGAGCTCATTGTTTTGGATTTCCTGGCAGAGCTGGCAAAACCTGCTCAGCAACAAACAGTAACTCTTAATTTGGCAGTTACTAGTAGTTTAACTAATAACCTTTTTCAAGTTAAATTGCTGAAATTTAAACATTCTTTTCACTCAATATGTTTTTCTTCCTCCCTTTGGACTGCTGCAGACTGACCGTGTCACAAGTGACTGCATCAGTCATTCAGCATTAGCTAACACTGTGCCTGACAGTCCGAGTAATGTGAGTCTTCTTCTCATATAAGTGTGGACATAATACTTCCTTCCTCATGGTTTCTCCACATCAAAGACAATACATTCTGCCAAGTAGATGTCTGAAATTCACTTTCACACCTTTCACACTGTCAAAAAAAAACTATCACTGACTTGGTGCTTGATTTGAAGGCCTACAGAGGCAATTACATCATAATAAAATAATATATAGTATTTATAATAAATAATAAATACTACTATCAAAACATGTCGGTTGTATTTTATTGTCCTACCACTTACTCCATCATTGTGATAACAGGCACAATTTTAGATAAGATGTGGCAGTTGTCTTGCCCCACTCTGTCACAGGCTCAGCAACAACAAAATAAAATATACAGCTATATGTGCAGTGATAATAAATACGTTTAAAAGTAACTCTAAAGTTACTTGCCCTTGTAACTAATTATGCATAAATTGGTAAAGTAACTCAGTTAAGAAAGAAGGACTGACACTGGGAACTGTAAATAAACGTGATCTTAGGAAATGTATGAGGTGATAACATTAGTGTCGTATTTGCAGGTTGTGAACCTCTGCTTTTGAAGGAACAGCGCTGTTTACCACTCATTAAAAATGTAATTAACTAAAGACCTGATTTAAAAACAATCCACTTCAGAATAATTCTCTATGTCTTAAAGACATGTTCACTTTTAGCTAAATCTCCTGGGGGACGTTGTATTCAACGTGACATGGAGCAGGTTTTTCCCTGATTAATATCACTGTGCCCTAATCAACCAGGACGCACACGCTCACACAGACACACACAACAATTGTATGAATCTTGCTGTACCTCTGTATACTGGGGAGAGGAGCTCTGCCAATTACTGGTCCAGCTACCACCAAGATGAATTGTGGACCATTCAATCACAGGCTCACACAGGATTTCTGCAGCCGTAATTAAAAAGGCAGGGATTGGGGGCTGACAGTATTTCTCATTCCAATCTGTCATATAGAAAACCTGAGGGATGATGGGCGACTGATTAAGCATGTGACGACATGAGGTCACAGTCATCTCAATTATGTTACAGTGAGATGATGAGGGGTTAAAAAAGAATGAGGGAGGCGACTCTCTGAATTGATTCATAGATCAAATCAACACTACATTCGATGTGCTACTCATACGCACGAGATGAGATCTGCATTGTCACCACACATTACATGGATGATGCTGATGATTAGTTACGTTTGTGCGTTCATTAGTTTGACCATATATCCGGTTAATTAAACGTAAGGATAATGTACAGGGATTACTGTTTGTCATTCCTGATAATTGCAGTGGAACAGTTCATTAACCAAAATACCTTGTCAGTAGTTACACAAAACAAAGCGCCACGTCCCTCTAACATTTATTAATTTGTTCAGCAATTTAAACGGATTTTTCGTGTTGAGACGTTTTTTCCCCCCTTGTAATTGATTAATGGTTCATTATGCCAGTAAAGCATGGGAGGAAGGAAGTGAACTTTTTTGCTGTGTAATTCCATTGCCTGCATGTAGAACCAGCTTTGCCTCACTCAGAGTGAGGCTTATTGATTGATTGTGAAATATCCAGTAAAAAAAGACTTCGGTCAAACGCGTCACACCCTTCACTTCCCTGTCGCCTCTCATTTCACTGCTCCACCATAACTCCTCTCCCTCCTCTTCTCGTGGGATCCAGTGCGTATGTATGTAAATGGTAGGATTGCTACAGTTACAAGGCCATAGAGAATTCATGTCAACAATGATCAAAATCTTCTTTATTCCTACTCTTATTATTACTATTAGGCTGATTGTAACCATCATGGTTACAGAAAACGGGACAGAAAAAGCTGAAAACACAGTGCCACATTGCATGCAGCCCCATTTGAGCCTCACGCACTGCATGAAAGACATTCCACTCCTCCAACTGGAAAGTGTTTTTTTGGAGGGCCTGTTTACTGCTCTTTGTCAGGAAGTGAGTGAGTGTGACTGGAATATATTTAGATCTGCAGCCCAGGGACCCTCTCTGATAGTTCTTGGAACTTGAGTTCCCTTTTGATGAGTTGTTGTTTTGGACAAGGCTAGTTGACTGAAAGAGTGGACATTTCAGCTGAGATGGTGTCCTTTCATTTTCATTTTTTCTGTTGTTTCTTATTAAAACTCAAACCTTGGTTTTGAACTGACCTAGAACACAGTGATGTTTTTACATGATATAAGCCTGATAATAAGCCAACCCAACCAAAGTAAGGTGTTGGTATCAGTTGTCTTACCTAGCTTGACGTTGACCAATAGGATTGATGATGGTTGTTATGGAAGTTTTCTGGAAGCTGTTGAAAGGAGAACTCAGGCAGCAGCTGATGTCTCATGCAAAAGGTTTTAATGTGGACTTGATGCATCAAGGAGACCAGAAGGTGAAACAATATACAAACGCTAACAGAGTAACATGAGCAATTGTCACCCCCAAGTCTGAAGATGTCTCCCACAGCTTCCCCATATGTCTTCCTCTACTTGCGTCACCCATTCCAACAGCACATCCATGAATGGCTAGAATTATGTTCTATGTTCTATGTAGGTGTTCACATCCTATTGGACAGTTAAGCCTAAGGTATGCATTCCTAAATCACATTGTGTCCTTACATCGTGCCACTGGTGAAATACTCAAAAGAGTTGAAGTTGGTGCGTCTCTGTCTGGGGCATCTGAGTTAGATATGAAAGTCAATGAACGTAGACACTACAATGTGCTGTTGGTTGGTCCTTTATCTATAACCTGACCTTGGGTACTGCTAGGAGAGAGAAGGGAGTATGTGTGGAATTAGACAGGCACTATTCTCCTGTACAGATATAATATGTAATATACATTATATACATACTATATAGTGGCATATACAGTAAAATACAGAAACAGGCAGCAACACCCCTGTCTTAATTTGTGTCCTTGTTCACTTACCACTCACGTTCAGACTCTACTCTGTGTTTACATTTCTGTTCCGAGATGTCCTCCCCCGGCTTCTCCCTCTGATGACCTCACACAGGCCATGACCAGCAAAAAGCTGTAATTTGTCAAGCACCAACACATAGTGTGTTATTTAACTTGGCCAAGAGCCACAACATGTTCACGAGTTTGAAATAATCTTGTTTGACTTAGCAACCATCTTATCAGACAGATAAGCCATGTGTTTCATCAAACAAATAGACACATATGTGTATTTGGTCCATGACATAGACGGGTAAAAACACATGATGTCAGTCAGCCTCCCAGCCTCCCAGTCAGAGAGCATGTACAAAGTCAGTCAGTGGGTCAAATCATTGAGACAGATGTAGATGAAGATATCAAAGTGGCAGAATGAAATGGAGCAGCAGTCCAGATGGCTGCAGAGACAGATCCCAGCCCAAGTTAACAGTAGTCCAGCCAACACATTACAAGACAGAGCCATCTCACCAGCAGCCAACTGCCCCGGAGCTCAGCAGGCTGGCTGTGGATGCCAGCTCTCTCCAGCCAGGGAAACACATCACACCAGCACAATCACAGTCAGAGTTTGATCTCTTGCACATCCTGTGTTTTTGGTAAACTGTTAGAAACTCATACTGTAGGTGCAGGTGAGACATATTACTGTAACATGGCCATGCCCTTTAGAACACGACTGTTTAACCTTGAGTAGAACACCAAAATGCATTCCTATTACTTATTAGGGAGAGCAGATTGTGGTTTTGCTACCCCGCTTTGTGTCTCCATAAAACTATGATACAGTTCTCACATCAGGTGGTGGGGGTGAATAAAATAATGACGTATTTATATTTTTATATTTATTTATATTATCTCGCCTCCTCCTGAATATATTCTACTGTGGAAACTTCTTGTGATCCTGCAACAAATGTATCACTACGAGCAGTCGATTATATAAAAGAATTGCATATCTTATTTATGATCCCAGAATCTGAGGGAAAAGTAGCGCACACAATATCAGCACTGACCATCACATAATGATCAATACTTTTCTTGATGAGTTAAATATTTCTTCAGAGCAGCGCATTCATCAGCCGTCCCTCTCGCTCTTTTCCTCTCTCTCTCGCATTCTCACACACAGACACACACACACACACTGACAAACAGTGTGATCTGACATATGTGTAAACTCAGACTTGGAATATGTAAACTTAAACAATGTACGGAGGTCCGGCTTGATTCAGTTGGCACAGTACGCAGCACAAATGATAGAGACTCAGAGAGGAGCAGTAAATTACTGACAGAGCAGCAGATCTAAACAAATTCCATAAAAAAGTTCAAACATAGTTCAAACATGTATGAAAAGACCTCACATTAACACTATGTGGACTTAGTGGAGCTGTGCATGGCTCCCTGGGTGTCTGCCCCGGACTTTGTGGCGCTGTGGCCGGGCTGTGCGCCTTCTCCCTCAGGCTGTGGAGTCGTCTGTGGTCCCTGAGTCTATAGCCAGGTGGAATCTTTTCAATAAAAGATGTTGTTGGAATGGAAACAATGCATTTCATTTTTCATTTCAGTGTCTGCATAGACCACTTACTCAATGTGGTCTATGTTAGCAGGGAAATCAAAGCAGAAAGACTTTAACATCGTATACTTAAGAATTTGTTCATTTATCGCAAGTCATATCGTCATCGCAATATTCAACGTTATCGCATATAGCATGTTTTCCTGATATCGTGCCGTCTTGCAGTGTTTAGATTTTCCGACAGCACCTGAAGGCAGCACCAAAACAAAATTGATGGGGTAAATGTCGTTTGCTCTCGGCCCAGCTTAGGCTTCTTTGCCGTTTTAGTTGAGGGCATGTCCGACCAGCTGCTGGGTTTGCATTATGCTATTGACTCCAGTGTTGACATTGGCACCCTCCGAATTAGTGTTTACTGGGAGAGAAGAGCTCCCTCTGCTGCTGACTATGGGATTTTGAACCCTGGACGCCTTATTAATAAACAAAAAACATATACAAACCACTAGAGAACTGGGAAAGACTGAAAAAGCATTATAGATCTTCTGTGGTATTGGGCTCTTGGCATTGTTACACCTCAACACATTGAAGGCAGCTCTGTGCTCATCACAGTGTTCACACGAGGTAGAGTGGGTCATCCACTAACCAGAAGGTTGGCAGTTCGATCCCCCTCGCCCCCATTCTGTGGGTCGAAGTGTCCTTTTGACAAGATACTGAACCCCATAAGCCCCTGACGGCTGTGAATGATTGATGTGTGATAGATGCAATGTATGGATGTGTGTGAATGGAGGAATGGCAAAACTTAACTATACAGCACTTTGAGCGGTCGTCAAGATGAGAAATGTGTTACATAAATGCAAACCATTTACCATTTACATTTACAAGGACAGCCCAACAGGGCAGCAAGAGGCTAGTGAGGCAAGGCCAAGTGAGATAAAGGAGTGAAATGCACGACAACTGAACTAGCTGAGGCTTCAGGGTCGTTGTTACGTCTAGTTTAAAGTTTGATCTCTCTTTCTCACTGCAGCATTTCAAACACACAAAGTACGGTTGTGGATAACGTGGCCTTGCAGTGGCATAGTAGCCTTATACTGTGTTTTAACACCTTGATCGTATAATCCACAGCATCTCTGTGCCCATCCACATATTCGGGAGGACGGCAGTAGATTGGTGCAGGCGGCAGTTGGTTTCCCCATTTTAAAACATAACCAGGCGCCCATGCAATCAAATTTATTGGGCTACTATAATAAAAGGCTCTCCTCTAAGCTGAATTATAAAAACTCATCAAATCATGCAATAAAACTTAAAAAATATCCCTTTAGCACTGCCATGTTGTTCACACACACACACACACACACACACACACACACACACACACACACACACACACATATATACTGTACACACACCAGCTAAAGGAGCAGAGACACAATTAAGATTCCCCCTCATTAAATGAACAACAAAACCAAAAGAATAATTTAAACGGATTAATCTTGATAAAATTGCACACCTTGATACACTGTTACTTGTGGATAGTCCTCATGTCAAATACATTTTATTTCTAATGAAGGTTTCTTTCATTTGAGGTAGTTATTATCACGGTTGTGTGTAAAGCGTTCATGTCTCTGATAAATTTGGTTTTAAACATCTCTCTTCTAATTCCACAAAAGTTTGTGTGTCAATCTGTCTGTATGTGGAATGCGTAACTTGCGGACGCGAACCATTCATCTTATCAGCTTCACACTTGGCATGTGTTGTCTTAATGGACCATGGAATTGCAGTGTCAAATTGGGTGTGTTACATTCAATAATTATAAGGTGTGAATCAAAAGGCGACAAGCATTCTTTTGCAGTCAAAGACAGCTACGGACAGACATGTCTTCTTCTACGTCCTCGGAAAAGTGGCCTGCAACTGGGTCAAACCACAGGTCTGAATTTCCACCAGATCACTTTGATATTTAGATTATATTTATTACACTATATCGGACTGACACAGACATTCACATTCATGGGAGTTCCAGGTGTTGATCTCTGTCATGGCAGCAACATTCATATAAGCACTTCCCCTTTAGCCTGTTGTCCTCACAGTAAAAGCACTACATTTGTCTTGTTGCTGTAATGCTTCATATCAAGCTGAAATATGGTGCTTTTATTAGAAAAGTTGTGAACTTGGGTCTTTGGATTGTGTTGATTGCTTTACAGACCTCAGAAATCGCCGACATGCAATGTAGAAAAAAGAACACCAGTTCAGTAAATCATTCAAACTTATATATCAACCAAACACGTTAACAGTTATAAAGTGATGAAGAAAAACATGGACCTGTAAAATCTTCATCAGAGATGAACCAGGTAGGATGAACACAAAGTTTTTTAACTTCACTCTGCACCATAGAGTGTTTATAAAAACGTCTGCACACAAACATAAAAAAAATGACAGCATGTTGTAGGGCTCACTAATGACAAGGAATAATTATAAAAGTAGCTCCAGAGCTTTAGAACAGTCACTGCACTAGTTTATTTAATGCTATGGAAACAGGGTGAAACATTATGATCGACAGCTGAGACTGACTCACTATTGGTGGATTGTGTTTGGGTCGTACCTCGATGCTGTGCTGATGCATCGTCCATCTTTATTCATAGTCTATGATTGACACGCTGACTTCAGTTGGGGGAAGTGCTGCACCTGCAGTTTTAGCAGGGTGCGAGTCACAGATGAGTAAGGCTGTATATATGCTTTGTTTGGGCTCATTCAAGAAATGTTAAAGCCCCTACAATGATTTTTAACTGGTTATGAAACAGTCTTATTTTAATATTGCTGCCTCTTTATGACCTACAACAGCAAATGTAACCGTCAGGGAGAAACCTGACCTTTTCTATAAACTATTCTCAATGTCTGTTGCCGGGACAGATTACCTGCAAGATCAGAGCAACCGTTTGTTCACAGTCACGCTGGAAAAGCCTACGTTTCGGAGGAGGGAGAGGATACAGAAGCAGCGGGAAGTGAGCTGGGGTATGCACTAGGCTAACCGCTAGGCTAAAGGCTAACCCTTACAGACCAGCGCTCCCGAGTCTGTTCCTCGCCAACTCCATGTCTCTTACAAGATGGATGAGATCAGAATAAGAATTGCAATACAGTACATCATCACCATACATCCGGATACAGGTGTGTGTAATGGTGTGGTTTGATATTCCAGCCAACTTTAAGCCCCTACACATTGAGTGACTTTGTATAGGAATGGATTCATATTTTAATGTATATTTATCTTTGACCTTTAAATAAATGAGGTAACTTGTAGATGAAAAAGGGAATGATACATAGATCAAGAACTTCAAACACTGAAAACACAAATGAATGAATTGACACCTTTCATTATGTTTATCAAACGGAATGAAATACATTGGTCTCACTTGTAACCTTATCTACACCAACACCAACACCAGATCATATAAGCATATAAACTCCCAGTCAGTGAAACAAGTCTGTTTTCAGTCAGGTCTTTTTTAAATGGTGTTTAAAGCAATTAAATGAAGCAAATCATGCAAAGTGAAGGGTAAATCACTGAGTCATTATGTCAGGGCGTGTGGCCACAGGGCCAAATGTTCAGCCACTGAACAGACAGGGAGAGCCATGCTGTACGGCATGACAGAAAAAAGGAGAAAAAAAAAACTGACATCCACAATATAGAGTGTTATTGGTCAAAATGCTGTTGTAGAGGATTCCATTAGTATCTGTTTCAGTGGGCAGCCTCAGTGCCATGCAGTCTAAATGTTGATTCATAGAATTTCATTTGTACTGGTTTCAGTGGACAATTTAGAGTTATGTGGTAGAGATGCTGTATCAGAGAATTTCATTAGTATTGGCTTTGTCTGCTGTGGTGTGCTTCAGAGGCCTCTCCACTCTGCCGGGGAACAAGATTTTAGAGAATCGCTGATCTATAGCCTGGATTCACGTACAAGTTTCGAAGGGAATTCATGAGTCTGGCCTCTCTGATCCTGTAACAAGTGTCTCTAGATGCAAAGTCTAAACTTCTCAAGCATCTCTCTGAAACTTTAAAACAATGAATGGGTGGCGGAATCCATCACAGCAGGGCTTGTCAGTTATAGTTTATTTAAATTTCAAGCTTGTGGCCATTCCTGTAGGAAAGAACAAGGGTGTTTTGTTGATAAGTTCACAGTCAAACTGTCCATATGATCTGTGACCTCACAGGTTACATAACATAACATTAGACGAGGTAACGTCACTTTATATTTTAGTTTTAGGTTTTTGTCTTGTTACAAATAAAACCAGAATGTGCACATGTTTTCCTGATATACAGATCAATATTTGACAAACTCTTATCGATACGTTGACATGGATTTCATGATTTATGTATTTCCCCATTGTGGTTTCAACCAATGATTTTATGTAAATATCCATCTCTATGAATGGAGCCAAAATATTCCAAATATGGGCATTGATCAGCTCTGGTAAATTATACATCAACCTGACTCAACTGCTCACTGCTGTCAATCATTACATCATATTCCTTTTTAAAACTTGATCATAGATCAACAACCTAGAATAACAAAAATCTTATTTGGGAAAATGTATTTCATGTTTACTTGGATTTAGTTTTTAGTTTGGTCTGTGTCCCATCTGCTAACATGGAGATGATGAGATTTGTGACCTATACTGCAGCAAACTGGGTCCTGTCATGTCAACATCTGTATATGCATTCACTGGTTTTACCACCCAGATGTAACCCTGCTACACACAGTGTTGTAGACAAGACGACTGTGGGACTGGCTGGGAGAGCACCTCCACCTGAACGAGACTGAGCTGAAAAGCTAGTTGTTTCTGTTAAGTTTAATTTATGGTGTCTCGTGTCATTACTAATAAAAGATGCTGAAAAGCGACACCTTTGTCTCTGGCTGTGTTGTGGCATCTTTAATTGCCACAACGGCACGAGGCACCATCAGAACTCAATCCACCTCAGTTCAGAGTGTCAGACACATTAATGGAGTTTAACATAATGATGCTTTATTTTTGTTTGTTTTGCATTTCATATGCACATTTATTTTAAGTTGTGCTAATACATTGAATTAGTTGTGAGGTGCAGCGTCCTTTTGCTTCTTCCTCCTCCTCAGTCCCAGAGTCTGTCTGATTCTCTTCCAGATTGAAGACTTCTTCTTTTTGGGCATCTCCTCAGACGCCTCAGTCTCCACAGGTTCTGGAGCAGGGAGAACATCAGAGAGGGACTCCTGCTGATTATTTAATACAGTTTTATCTGCAGATTTGTCCACAGCCTCTCCTCCTCCCGCTTCTCGTGCTGTTTCTCCTCCTCCTTCTCCTGCTGCTCCTCCCCCTATTTCTCCTCCTGCTTCTCCCTTCTCCTCCTGCCACTCCTGATGCTTGCTCTCCTTCTTCAGTGAGAGTTGGGACGTCAGTTCCTCCACTTGTCTCTGCAGAAGCACTTTCTCCTCAGCAGCACTTTTGCGGAGACATCTCATCTCCTCCATTACCTGCAGATGGAGGAGGTTCTGCTCAGCCTCGAAGGTGCGCATCTGAGACTTGAATACTTTCTCAATCTCAGCCTTCAGGTGGGTGGCCTGCTGCCTGGCTGTGAGGTTGTCCGCTTCATTACTTTGAATGATTTCATTGTTTGAAGCTCTCTGTTTCTGCAGTTCATCCAGGAGAGCCTCGTTTTTGCTCCTCTCAACCTGCAGCTCCAAAGCAAACTTCTGCTGGATGATTATATTAGCCTCCTGCAGCTCCTTGTAATATGTGTGGAGGTCTGTCTCCTGGTTCTGCTTGGTGGTCTCCTCTGGCTGCTGTGCTTCTTCAGCCCAGTCACCTTCCTCCTCGAAATCCTCAGGCTGCTGGGCTTCTTCATCCCAGTCACCTTCCTCCTCGCAATCCTCAGGCTGCTGGGCTTCTTCATCCCAGTCACCTTCCTCCTCGCAATCCTCAGGCTGCTGGGCTTCTTCATCCCAGTCACCTTCCTCCTCCCAATCCTCAGGCTGCCATATTTCTTTGTCCGTGTCGCAGTAGCTTTCTTTCGGGGGTTGCAGTTTGGCCAACTGTGCGTGGGCCTCATCCAGCGCTTGGCAAAGAGTGATTCTCCACTCTCGGTTTTGGCGACAACGGGCCCTCTCCTTGCCCAACAGATGTTCAAGATAGTTGACATCTCGTTTAAATGCCCGGCAATCCCTGCACTTGTGCTGAGGTTTGACCTGTCCAGTAGTTATTCCGCTGTGGGCCATGGTGATCAGTTTGAATCAGGAGCAATAATATTGTTCAGCTGTTTGTTGCTGGTTTACAACTTCTCCTCCTGACAATTGTAAGCCACAAGGTGATCAGTAGGAAATGGTGTGAGTAAGATGCTGCAGTCATATGTATGTGTAGAATGTCCTGTAATGTCCAAGGTCATAGCCATTTCATCAAAGCCATTTTATGTCTTTACTGAAATGTCCTGTAATGTCCAAGTGCATAACTATGTCATCAAAGCCATTTCATCAAAACCATTTTATGTCTTTACTGATGGTAAAGTTACAATGTTCCTTTGATGTGTGTGTGTGTGTGTGTGTGTGTGTGTGTGTGTGTGTGTGTGTGTGTGTGTGTGTGTGTGTGTGTGTGTGTGTGTGTGTGTGTGTGTGTGTGTGTGTGTCCAGGTATAGCTGGTGTAATGGGGACCTAAATCTGTCTTCTTTAAGGTTAAAGTCAAGGTTAAGTTTAGGTTTAGTTTTATGTTGGGGGTCAGTTTAAATTTAGGCTAGGTTTAGGTTCAGGGTAGAGTAAGTCTCCAGGATATCAATGTAGTGTCCTCTAAAGTCATGGAGACATAACTGTGTGTGTGTGCGTATGTATATCTGCGTGTGTGTGTGTGTGTGTGTGTGTGTGTGTGTGTGTGTGTGTGTGTGTGTGTGTGTGTGTGTGTGTGTAGAGAGAGCGAGTGATAAGAAAGAACGAGGAAATGGTTGAGGTGTTTACTTACTGATGTCAGATGTTATCTTCTCTTCGGACACATCCCTCTCATAATGGTGAATTAATGGTTGGAAGAGGCATGTGTTTAAAAATATCACACACATTGATTAATCTGTTTGTGTGTGTGTGTGTGGGTGTCTCGTGTCATTACTAATAAAAGATGCTGAAAAGCGACACCTTTGTCTCTGGCTGTGTTGTGGCATCTTTAATTGCCACAACGGCACGAGGCACCATCAGAACTCAATCCACCTCAGTTCAGAGTGTCAGACACATTAATGGAGTTTAACATAATGATGCTTTATTTTTGTTTGTTTTGCATTTCATATGCACATTTATTTTAAGTTGTGCTAATACATTGAATTAGTTGTGAGGTGCAGCGTCCTTTTGCTTCTTCCTCCTCCTCAGTCCCAGAGTCTGTCTGATTCTCTTCCAGATTGAAGACTTCTTCTTTTTGGGCATCTCCTCAGACGCCTCAGTCTCCACAGGTTCTGGAGCAGGGAGCACATCAGAGAGGGACTCCTGCTGGTTATTTAATACAGTTTTATCTGCAGATTTGTCCACAGCCTCTCCTCCTCCCGCTTCTCGTGCTGTTTCTCCTCCTCCTTCTCCTGCTGCTCCTCCCCCTATTTCTCCTCCTGCTTCTCCCTTCTCCTCCTGCCACTCCTGATGCTTGCTCTCCTTCTTCAGTGAGAGTTGGGACGTCAGTTCCTCCACTTGTCTCTGCAGAAGCACTTTCTCCTCAGCAGCACTTTTGCGGAGACATCTCATCTCCTCCATTACCTGCAGATGGAGGAGGTTCTGCTCAGCCTCGAAGGTGCGCATCTGAGACTTGAATACTTTCTCAAGCTCAGCCTTCAGGTGGGTGGCCTGCTGCCTGGCTGTGAGGTTGTCCGCTTCATTACTTTGAATGATTTCATTGTTTGAAGCTCTCTGTTTCTGCAGTTCATCCAGGAGAGCCTCATTTTTGCTCCTCTCAACCTGCAGCTCCAAAGCAACCTTCTGCTGGATGATTATATTAGCCTCCTGCAGCTCCTTGTAATATGTGTGGAGGTCTGTCTCCTGGTTCTGCTTGGTGGTCTCCTCTGGCTGCTGTGCTTCTTCAGCCCAGTCACCTTCCTCCTCGAAATCCTCAGGCTGCTGGGCTTCTTCATCCCAGTCACCCTCCTCCTCGCAATCCTCAGGCTGCTGGGCTTCTCCATCCCAGTCACCTTCCTCCTCGCAATCCTCAGGCTGCTGGGCTTCTTCATCCCAGTCACCTTCCTCCTCCCAATCCTCAGGCTGCCATATTTCTTTGTCCGTGTCGCAGTAGCTTTCTTTCGGGGGTTGCAGTTTGGCCAACTGTTCGTGGGCCTCATCCAGCGCTTGGCAAAGAGTGATTCTCCACTCTCGGTTTTGGCGACAACGGGCCCTCTCCTTGCCCAACAGATGTTCAAGATAGTTGACATCTCGTTTAAATGCCCGGCAATCCCTGCACTTGGACTGAGGTTTGACCTGTCCAGTAGTTATTCCGCTGTTGGCCATGGTAATCAGTTTGAATCAGGAGCAATAATATTGTTCAGCTGTTTGTTGCTGGTTTACAACTTCTCCTCCTGACAATTGTAAGCCACAAGGTGATCAGTAGGAAATGGTGTGAGTAAGATGCTGCAGTCATATGTATGTGTAGAATGTCCTGTAATGTCCAAGGTCATAGCCATTTCATCAAAGCCATTTTATGTCTTTACTGAAATGTCCTGTAATGTCCAAGTGCATAACTATGTCATCAAAGCCATTTCATCAAAACCATTTTATGTCTTTACTGATGGTAAAGTTACAATGTTCCTTTGATGTGTGTGTGTGTGTGTGTGTGTGTGTGTGTGTGTGTGTGTGTGTGTGTGTGTGTGTGTGTGTGTGTGTGTGTCCAGGTATAGCTGGTGTAATGGGGACCTAAATCTGTCTTCTTTAAGGTTAAAGTCTAGGTTAAGTTTAGGTTTAGTTTTATGTTGGGGGTCAGTTTAAATTTAGGCTAGGTTTAGGTTCAGGGTAGAGTGAGTCTCCAGGATATCAATGTAGTGTCCTCTAAAGTCATGGAGACATATCTGTGTGTGTGTGCGTATGTATATCTGCGTGTGTGTGTGTGTGTGTGTGTGTGTGTGTGTGTGTGTGTGTGTGTGTGTGTAGTTGTATGAGAGAGCGAGTGATAAGAAAGAACGAGAGAAATGGTTGAGGTGTTTACTTACTGATGTCAGATGTTATCTTCTCTTCGGACACATCCTCCTCAATGGTGAATTAATGGTTGGAAGAGGCATGTGTTTAAAAATATCACACACATTGATTAATCTGTTTGTGTGTGTGTGGGTGTCTCATGTCATTACTAATAAAGATGCTGAAAAGCGACACCTTTGTCTCTGGCTGTGTTGTGGCATCTTTAATTGCCACAACGGCACGAGGCACCATCAGAACTCAATCCACCTCAGTTCAGAGTGTCAGACACATTAATGGAGTTTCACATAATGATGCTTTATTTTTGTTTGTTTTGCATTTCATATGCACATTTGTTTTAAGTTGTGCTAATACATTGAATTAGTTGTGAGGTGCAGCGTCCTTTTGCTTCTTCCTCCTCCTCCTCAGTCCCAGAGTCTGTCTGATTCTCTTCCAGATTGAAGACTTCTTCTTTTTGGGCATCTCCTCAGACGCCTCAGTCTCCACAGGTTCTGGAGCAGGGAGCACATCAGAGAGGGACTCCTGCTGGTTATTTAATACAGTTGTATCTGCAGATTTGTCCACAGCCTCTCCTCCTCCCGCTTCTCGTGCTGTTTCTCCTCCTCCTTCTCCTGCTGCTCCTCCCCCTATTTCTCCTCCTGCTTCTCCCTTCTCCTCCTGCCACTCCTGATGCTTGCTCTCCTTCTTCAGTGAGAGTTGGGACGTCAGTTCCTCCACTTGTCTCTGCAGAAGCACTTTCTCCTCAGCAGCACTTTTGCGGAGACATCTCATCTCCTCCATTACCTGCAGATGGAGGAGGTTCTGCTCAGCCTCGAAGGTGCGCATCTGAGACTTGAATACTTTCTAATCTCAGCCTTCAGGCGGGTGGCCTGCTGCCTGGCTGTGAGGTTGTCCGCTTCATTACTTTGAATGATTTCATTGTTTGAAGCTCTCTGTTTCTGCAGTTCATCCAGGAGAGCCTCGTTTTGCTCCTCTCAACCTGCAGCTCCAAAGCAAACTTCTGCTGGATGATTATATTAGCCTCCTGCAGCTCCTTGTAATATGTGTGGAGGTCTGTCTCCTGGTTCTGCTTGGTGGTCTCCTCTGGCTGCTGTGCTTTTTCAGCCCAGTCACCTTCCTCCTCGAAATCCTCAGGCTGCTGGGCTTCTTCATCCCAGTCACCTTCCTCCTCGCAATCCTCAGGCTGCTGGGCTTCTTCATCCCAGTCACCTTCCTCCTCGCAATCCTCAGGCTGCTGGGCTTCTTCATCCCAGTCACCTTCCTCCTCCCAATCCTCAGGCTGCCATATTTCTTTGTCCGTGTCGCAGTAGCTTTCTTTCGGGGTGCAGTTTGGCCAACTGTGCGTGGGCCTCATCCAGCGCTTGGCAAAGAGTGATTCTCCACTCTCGGTTTTGGCGACAACGGGCCCTCTCCTTGCCCAACAGATGTTCAAGATAGTTGACATCTCGTTTAAATGCCCGGCAATCCCTGCACTTGGACTGAGGTTTGACCTGTCCAGTAGTTATTCCGCTGTTGGGCCATGGTGATCAGTTTGAATCAGGAGCAATAATATTGTTCAGCTGTTTGTTGCTGGTTTACAACTTCTCCTCCTGACAATTGTAAGCCACAAGGTGATCAGTAGGAAATGGTGTGAGTAAGATGCTGCAGTCATATGTATGTGTAGAATGTCCTGTAATGTCCAAGGTCATAGCCATTTCATCAAAGCCATTTTATGTCTTTACTGAAATGTCCTGTAATGTCCAAGTGCATAACTATGTCATCAAAGCCATTTCATCAAAACCATTTTATGTCTTTACTGATGGTAAAGTTACAATGTTCCTTTGATGTGTGTGTGTGTGTGTGTGTGTGTGTGTGTGTGTGTGTGTGTGTGTGTGTGTGTGTGTGTGTGTGTGTGTGTCCAGGTATAGCTGGTGTAATGGGGACCTAAATCTGTCTTCTTTAAGGTTAAAGTCAAGGTTAAGTTTAGGTTTAGTTTTATGTTGGGGTCAGTTTAAATTTAGGCTAGGTTTAGGTTCAGGGTAGAGTGAGTCTCAGGATATCAATGTAGTGTCCTTTAAAGTCATGGAGATATCTGTGTGTGTGTGTGCGTATGTATATCTGTGTGTGTGTGTGTGTGTGTGTGTGTGTGTGTGTGTGTGTGTGTGTGTGTGTGTGTGTGTGTAGTTGTATGAGAGAGCGAGTGATAAGAAAGAACGAGGGAAATGGTTGAGGTGTTTACTTACTGATGTCAGATGTTATCTTCTCTTCGGACACATCCCTCTCATAATGGTGAATTAATGGTTGGAAGAGGCATGTGTTTAAAAATATCACACACATTGATTAATCTGTTTGTGTGTGTGTGTGTGTGTGGGTGTCTCGTGTCATTACTAATAAAAGATGCTGAAAAGCGACACCTTTGTCTCTGGCTGTGTTGTGGCATCTTTAATTGCCACAACGGCACGAGGCACCATCAGAACTCAATCCACCTCAGTTCAGAGTGTCAGACACATTAATGGAGTTTAACATAATGATGCTTTATTTTTGTTTGTTTTGCATTTCATATGCACATTTGTTTTAAGTTGTGCTAATACATTGAATTAGTTGTGAGGTGCAGCGTCCTTTTGCTTCTTCCTCCTCCTCCTCAGTCCCAGAGTCTGTCTGATTCTCTTCCAGATTGAAGACTTCTTCTTTTTGGGCATCTCCTCAGACGCCTCAGTCTCCACAGGTTCTGGAGCAGGGAGCACATCAGAGAGGGACTCCTGCTGGTTATTTAATACAGTTGTATCTGCAGATTTGTCCACAGCCTCTCCTCCTCCCGCTTCTCGTGCTGTTTCTCCTCCTCCTTCTCCTGCTGCTCCTCCCCCTATTTCTCCTCCTGCTTCTCCCTTCTCCTCCTGCCACTCCTGATGCTTGCTCTCCTTCTTCAGTGAAAGTTGGGACGTCAGTTCCTCCACTTGTCTCTGCAGAAGCACTTTCTCCTCAGCAGCACTTTTGCGGAGACATCTCATCTCCTCCATTACCTGCAGATGGAGGAGGTTCTGCTCAGCCTCGAAGGTGCGCATCTGAGACTTGAATACTTTCTCAATCTCAGCCTTCAGGCGGGTGGCCTGCTGCCTGGCTGTGAGGTTGTCCGCTTCATTACTTTGAATGATTTCATTGTTTGAAGCTCTCTGTTTCTGCAGTTCATCCAGGAGAGCCTCGTTTTTGCTCCTCTCAACCTGCAGCTCCAAAGCAAACTTCTGCTGGATGATTATATTAGCCTCCTGCAGCTCCTTGTAATATGTGTGGAGGTCTGTCTCCTGGTTCTGCTTGGTGGTCTCCTCTGGCTGCTGTGCTTCTTCAGCCCAGTCACCTTCCTCCTCGAAATCCTCAGGCTGCTGGGCTTCTTCATCCCAGTCACCTTCCTCCTCGCAATCCTCAGGCTGCTGGGCTTCTTCATCCCAGTCACCTTCCTCCTCGCAATCCTCAGGCTGCTGGGCTTCTTCATCCCAGTCACCTTCCTCCTCCCAATCCTCAGGCTGCCATATTTCTTTGTCCGTGTCGCAGTAGCTTTCTTTCGGGGGTTGCAGTTTGGCCAACTGTTCGTGGGCCTCATCCAGCGCTTGGCAAAGAGTGATTCTCCACTCTCGGTTTTGGCGACAACGGGCCCTCTCCTTGCCCAACAGATGTTCAAGATAGTTGACATCTCGTTTAAATGCCCGGCAATCCCTGCACTTGTGCTGAGGTTTGACCTGTCCAGTAGTTATTCCACTGTGGGCCATGGTGATCAGTTTGAATCAGGAGCAATAATATTGTTCAGCTGTTTGTTGCTGGTTTACAACTTCTCCTCCTGACAATTGTAAGCCACAAGGTGATCAGTAGGAAATGGTGTGAGTAAGATGCTGCAGTCATATGTATGTGTAGAATGTCCTGTAATGTCCAAGGTCATAGCCATTTCATCAAAGCCATTTTATGTCTTTACTGAAATGTCCTGTAATGTCCAAGTGCATAACTATGTCATCAAAGCCATTTCATCAAAACCATTTTATGTCTTTACTGATGGTAAAGTTACAATGTTCCTTTGATGTGTGTGTGTGTGTGTGTGTGTGTTCGTGCGTGCGTGTGTGTGTGTGTGTAGTTGTATGAGAGAGCGAGTGATAAGAAAGAACGAGGGAAATGGTTGAGGTGTTTACTTACTGATGTCAGATGTTATCTTCTCTTGGGACACATCCCTCTCATAATGGTGAATTAATGGTTGGAAGAGGCATGTGTTTAAAAATGTCACACACATTGATTAATCTGTTTGTTTGTGTGTGTGTGTGTGTGTGTCTCATGTCATTACTAATAAAAGATGCGTAAGATGCACTAGCGTACCTATCCAAGTGAGAACTTCGTCGTCGTTACACATTCACCAACAGGGGGCTACAAAGCCTACAGGGGACATTTTTTAGGTCCCCTCTTGATCATGCATTAAATCATGCTAGATACCCTCTGGTGAATTCATTTCAATTTTAGCCAAGTGGTTACCTGCAGGTGTGTGAGTGGTTAAAGGGATAGTTCACCGAAAATGAAAATGCACTCTTTATCTTCTCACCACTATACCGATGGAGGGGTGGGTGAAGTGTTTGAGTCCACAAAACACTTTAGGAGTTTAAGGTGTAAACAGTGCTGCAGCAGAATCCAATACAATTGAAGACATTAGTGACCTATCTTCAGACATAATAAAACAACAGATAATGTGGTGCAATCCAAGTGTCCGGAAGTGTGGAGATTTAGGCTTTAAAACCGATGTAAATGACACTGTTTTGAGTCAAATATGAATGTCGGGGCTTGGATGACACCAGACGAGCAGTATGGAGGCATGTTATGTTTTCTTTCTGTTGTTTTATTACGTCTGAAACGCTGTTTACTCCATCGGCATAGGGGTGATTAGATAATGAGGGAATTCAAAAATTTTCTGTGAACTATCCCTTTAACCCTTGTGTGGTGTTCGGGTCTGTGGGACCCGTTTTCAATGTTTGCTAAAAGAAAAATGATGCGATTAATAATTTTTCCAACCTGATACTCATTGGCCTTGGCTCATTTTCTGTGATGAACATATAAAAGAACATATTTTCAGTGACTGTACACCGTACACCCCCCCTACACATTTATATTACATATGTGGTGTTCGGGTCCACTGGGGTAAGAAAAGTGTGGAAACTGTACATTTCAAGCACTTCTGCTCCCTCATTCCTGAACATTTTACCCTCTCTCTTGCGGGAAACATTCTATATTTTCTCTCACACTATCCCAGCTGCAAATTGGGGGCGGGATACAGCAAATACATAGCTTTGACCGTGTGACTCCTTATCACAATCCATGAGGATGGCGAAAAGATTCTCTGCTCAGAGGGCCTTAGAAATGATTTTTGAAGAGAGAAGCTTTGGAAGACAATGAAGAGGAAGAGTTTTCAGAATATGAAGATCATATTTCTGTCAATTCAGAGTCTGACAGTGAGTTTGAAGAAGAGGATGAGAATGACCATCAGCCAGCTCCAAGAAAAGCCCGTCCGCAGCCAGCCCCAGGACCCGCCTGTCAGCAGCAAGACACAGGACCCGCCCGTCAGCAGCCAGCAAGTGGAGAAATATGGAATTAGCCACCCCGCATGGCTACCAATGTAATAAGGATGCAACCAGTGCCAAGATGGATAGCGGTCACTCCTGTGCAGGACATCAAGTCTTCTTTTGAACTTTTCATCCTGGATTCTATCCAGAAAATCATTCTGGATTTCACTAATTTGGAGGGACAGCATGATTTTGGAGAGAGGTGGAATGAGAAGGACAAAACCCATTTATTTTCATACTTTAGGGTTCTTATCCTTGCTGGAGTTTTCAAATCCACAGGAGAATCCACATAATCCCCTGTGGGATGCAGAAACTGGCAGAGAACATTTTTCCGAGGAACAATGTCTCTGGAAATCTTCCAGATTATTTCCAGGATTATCTGCTTTGATAACAGAGCCGACAGACCAGCTCGGCAGCAGAAAGACAAGCTTGCTGCCATCAGGACAGTATGGGACAAGTGGGTGCCCCGCCTCACCCTACTTTACAACCCTGGGCCTAATGTCACTGTTGATGAGCAGCTGATGCCATTTAGGGGCCGCTGGTCCTTTAGGCAGTACATATTGTCTAAACCCGCGAAATACGGAATCCAGATCTGGGCTGCCTGTGGTGCTGCTTCATCGTATGCAAGGAACTTGCAAGTGTTGCTCGTATTGTGTAGACTGCCAGAGTGTGTTCAATTTATAATTGAGTTCCAAGAAATAAACATCAATACTGTTTTTTCCAACTATATCTTGATTGTACTTGATTTTTCTTTTGTAATTGCATTTTATCACAAAAAAACGAAAAGCACTTTTATTCATAAATGTGTTTTAACGGGTAAATGAAAAATATTAACCATATATGCTGTCTATATTGCTTGTTATTAGGATAAAGAAAACATCTGTTAAGTATTTTTACATAAATTGTTATAGCTGTATTGATTGAAAGACCAAATAATGCAGTGGGTCCACCAGACCCGCAAACACTGGCTGAGCGACAAAAACATGAACACCACACAAGGGTTAAGTCCATACTCTACACTGCTTAATAATTGTGTGTGTGTGTGCACGCGTGCACGTGTGTCTGTGTGTGTACGTGCATACGACTGTATGAATGAGAAAGGTCAGATCTCCTGCTGTGAGTCTATAAGCTTTTTGTCATCTAGCTTTTCCCATCGTTAAGCTGTGGTCTATTCCTCCATGGAAATATAAAATGTTACTTTGCAGGATTGCATGCAACCAATACACTTCAGTCTGTGACTGTGTGTAGTTATATAGATGGAGAGAGGTCACTAAAAGCATAAACAAGAGTTGTGTACTGACGTCTACTGCGGAAAAAATGACAAAATAGAGAAAGAATAACAGGCTTCTTTAGAATGAAATGGGAGAGGAGGCGGTATAAAATTAGGAATTGGAAGCATGACAGTTAAAAAGATCAATGTAGTTGTTAACAGCCTGTAGACAAAAATATCCTGCCTCACATCCCTCTGGCCTCAGATTTGATGTTATAAAACGTTTCCTCTGCTGATATCTTCCCTGCGGTCATGCTCACAAACATTTTCAGAATCCTTGCAGAGAGATTTCTTAACTTACCCTAAAAAGATCTTTCAATAACTTCCAGCGCAGAGGTGATGAAGGAGAAGACTATGGGCAAGAAAGGGCAGGAAGCAAGGAGGTGTGACTGAGTGTTAAGCACTGTGCAGTTATTGCTTGATCACAGGTATCTCAGCACGCATAGCCTCTGTAGGGCTGTTCAGACTGCTGCTGATCCAGATATGTGTCCTATGTGACAATACAGGGCAGTCCACTATGTGTATTATTACCCTCTACGGATACAGGCTATTATTATTATTATGCTTGTGTGTGTGTGTGTGTGTGTGATTGTGTATGTCGTAACATTTTTACCAAACTTTGTCAGACTTGTCCCAACAAGGTGGAGGTCGACAAAAATAGTTTCAAACATTTTCCAAGATATCTGCAAATAACACAGCCAGAAAAAACAATCTATAGTTTCAGTGATCAGATACAGATTCTCTATCATATTTTTTTGATAACTGACATCATGATGAATTCAGACCATTATGTCATGCATAATTCACAAATGCATTTTTCCAGGTAAATACCTACGTATTGCTTAAATAGATCGAAAAATAAACTATGGTCACATGGTAAGAGTGACATCATGACATCACTATCAAGTCAGTGAATAATATATCATTTGGTGGAAGCCTTCTTATTGGACAATTCTTGTAGAGCCACCACTTGCAATCATCGCTGACATGATCAGCGAAGATCATCTTGAAAAAACGCAGGTTGTGTGTGTGGGGTGTCGTAACGTTTCCCAGTTTATCTAAGTAAACCAATCATTTGTCATCATATGGTACGAATGAAATCATGGTGATGTCATTATATAATGGTATTTATACAATATAACAAAGTAGAATTGCACTATTAGAGTATATATAGTGTTACAGACAAGACTAATGCTATATATAGCGCATCTCTGCGATAAACTTTCTGCATGACCATTTGTTTTCCTCTTATACATCATATACTTACAGCAGCATGATGATGTGTTCACAATGACAACGCTAACATGGTGATGTTGAGGGGGTATATTATAATCTCTGTCACCATCTTAATTTGACTTATCTGGATGTTAGCAATAAACATAATTTACTTAGTCCAATCTTTACTTTCAATCTATCTAGCACTTATAAGCATTTAACATTTATTACATTTCTGATAACACTCTATTGCCCTGTTAAGACCTGGTATTAACATCCATCCTCAGAGATCGGATCACATTTTGGCTAAAATGCTTTGCTAGATTTTAACTTTAGGATACTTCAAAGACATCATCAATGGACTGAGAGAACGCTCTTCTCCAGCCATGTTCTCCAAACAGGAACAAAAATGTCTCCTGCTGGAATCACGACCAAACGCATGAGCATGCACACATCTGAAGAGCACCACAAAGAGTGCATTTAGAGGTGATTGCTCACTGCAGCGCAAACAAATCATCACCAAGGGTTACTCACTTTATGTGAGTGTATGAAAGCTATTGCATTTATCAAATGATTCAAATGATTACTGAGCCCCTTTCAAGCACAACGGCAAATAGGAAAATCACAGTCTGAACTGCATCCCCTTTGGCGTGATCCATGTTGAAGCTTTAAAAGCCTTTTTCAAAGCTTCCATCCCCTTTCTTTGACACATAGCTGCAGCAGTTTGATTTGTTCATGG
Source organism: Hippoglossus stenolepis (assembly GCF_022539355.2). NCBI lineage: Eukaryota > Metazoa > Chordata > Actinopteri > Pleuronectiformes > Pleuronectidae > Hippoglossus > Hippoglossus stenolepis. Next base: position 25,758,816 of record NC_061496.1, on the reverse strand, counting down.
GAGGGACAACCGGTTCTAAAACTGTCCATACATTTGTAAATCATCACAAATTATGTCCATATTTAAGACGATGTGATTAAACAAACAGGTTATCAACATTATCTGCTCCTTGTTGCATTCAGCACTCATTTCTTAGGTCTTTGTCTGTACACATCATCCAGGCCTCTTTATTGAGCCATTGACCGTGACATAAACACTCAGCCCAGGCACTGCCAATGGCAACTAATAGGCCCTGCAGGAAGGGCACTCGGCCCACTATATGTGTGTGTGTGTGTGTGTGTGTGTGTGTGTGTCTGCGCCTCATTTTGCTCCAAACACTTGAGGGAAAGTGTTCATATCTAAATTACCCATTGCCTCAGGGTTGACTGAGATTTTGATGTTCAGCCATCTCTCTCTCTCTCTCTATCTTCCTCTCCTCCTCTCTCTCCGTCAGCTTCATGATTACTTCATTTTTTTCCTCCTCTTCTGTCAAGATCTCTCTGTCCGTGTTTCTCTCTCTTGCTCTGAGCAACAGTGTTTTTTCCATCCAGCTGTCAGGGGAATTTTGCAGAAGTGTTTGAAATTTTTACAAAAACAGCCCAGTTTCCACCACGACTGGGTGAGTAAGTGAATAAATCAGCTTTCTGTCATACACCGTCAAAGGAATAAAAAAGCTTATCAGCTATTATAATTAGCATTTTATAGTATTGAGCAACTTGGTCTCAACTTAACACCTTTACTTGTGGATTTCACAGGTTCTGTGAGCAGTGATTATGATTCACGGTGGGAGGTTGATTAGCAGCGACATGAATTCAAGAAAATGATAAAAAAGGAGTCAGACGACCTGGTTAGCCAAATGCAATCTTACTGAATGACCTTCCGATTCAACTTACAATTATAAATGTCGACGACGCTGTCATAAAGACCTGGTTTCTTTCTGTTTTATTAAATCCTGGATTATATCAGAATATAGAGTAATTTGACCACAGTAATTAACCTGTCTGCTGCCCAAAGGAAGAAACTTGTAAATCGTAACATTCCCAATTGGAACTAGAAACCATGATCTCAGTGCTATGATAAAGACAGAATAAAACTCTCTTTTGTATTAATATTGTTACCGGTCTTCTCGAAATAATGCCACATGAATAATGTTAATGTCCGGGAGCTTTCTCCATAGTGTCCATTAGCGAAAAAATGGAAATACTCTAGGATGTTTTTCCTGGCCCTGTCAGTCCTCTCTTACTCTACATTCTGCAATTAGCATACTATTGTCTACTGTCACATTCATGTATGTGGAGGTGAGGGGGCTGGGAGAGCACCCTCACCTCCACCACAGGGGATCAATCAGCGCAGGTGAGAGCTGTCAGCTGATTGGTCCTCGTGCTTAAAAGGCAGCGTCTGCGCAGCCTCAAGGAAGGACTCAGAGACTCAGACACTGGAGGAGACTGAGACAC